>NC_044925.1:23073202-23170220 GCF_003576645.1 Ipomoea triloba | reverse complement strand
CCCGGTATTTCATCATTTCCCGGTCAAACTTCCTCCCCCTTTGCCGGTCCTGGGCACGGCGCGTACTCGCTGTAAGACATGTCACACGGGGAAAGTTCACCGCCTCGTCGGAATCGTTCACCGTTAACCGGTGATGGCTCTCAAAGTCCAGAGCCGGCGACGATAACGACGACGAGGATATGGACTTACCGGATGACGATGAGGATGACGTTGTGGACGGTGATCCACATTCTTATTATCACACCCGATTCGGTTGTAGAATCTGATTGGTTAGAAGGGATATAGGTTGTCGCCTGCCATGCCCCAATAACGTAGGATAGTATACACAGCCCACTCACCGCCAAGATCCACGTCAGCCGTCGCCGTTTTGTTTTCCAGCTGGTGAAACGGCACTGCCTACCAAGGAGGAGCTCCTCCGGTGCCTTATCCCGGCGCCGCCCAACTACAAGGTCCCGTTCAAATGGCCGCAGAGCAGAGATTTCGCTTGGTTTGCTAATATTCCCATAAAGAGCTTAGCATTGAGAAGGCGGTCCAGAATTGGGTTCAGGTGGTGGGTGACCGACTCAGATTTCCAGGGGGTGGGACCGGATTTCCACGTGGCGCTGATGCCTACATTGATGATATGAGTGAGCTTATTTCACTCACCGCTGGATCCGTCCGAACCGCTCTTGATACGGGCTGCGGAGTAAGTACTTATTATTCTCCATTTGCTATATATATATATATATATATATATATATATATATATATATATATATATATATATATTTTGGATGATGAGAGAAACTCTAATAGTTTTAGAATGGTATGTATTGATTTAACTGGTAAAAGATCATAAAGCCTAGTTTGTTATGAATTACAGTTGTTGGTCGATGGGCCAACACTACTGTCAAGAGAGAATTAATGAAGTAAAAATACAAGAACAATTGGACAGAGTAATTGTATTTTCATTAAAATTAGAACCTTTACAATGTAACCTCATGGGTACTTATACAAGATTAATGAGTCTTGTTAAAGAAAGATTTAAAAAATTAGCAAATTTAACTTTAGAAAAACTACTTAAACTTCCCAAACTGCCATAAATACGGCCTAATATGAATTAGGAAAGAATCCTGCCAAATTTATAGAGATTCCCCGCGAATCTACAAGTCGCTACCTATGAGTGCCGCACCTAGTCGGGCACCACGACCATGGTAGGCTGCTAGGGCATTTGTACCCGACTCATCTACTGAAAAGGGAATTGGTTGGCGGGCTCCATATACTGGGGGCTCTCCAGACTAAGTACCTTACTCGGGAGTATCCATCAAACGTTAAACTTAAAATTTGATGATTACTGATTTAGTTGTTTAACCAATTTAGTTGGGGTTATATATTTTGTTGTGAAATTAATTGGAATTCATTCACATATTTAAGGTTGCGAGCTGGGGTGCATACTTGTTGAAAAGGGACATCATAGCCATGTCTTTTGCTCCGATGGACACACACGAAGCGCAGGTGTGGTTCGCGTTGGAGAGAGGCGTTCCAGCAATGATTGGCGCCTTGGGCTCCCAGAGAATGCCCTATCCATCAAGAGCTTTCGACATGGCTCATTGCTCCCGCTGCCTCATTCCTTGGGCCGACTTTGGTAAAACATTTTAAACATACATTTAACATTATTTGTTTGTCTCGACTAAAAGTCTAAAGATTATACCCAAATTAATGGTTGCATGCAGATGGGCTGTATTTAGCAGAAGTTGATAGAGTTCTTAGTCCCGGGGGATATTGGATACTGTCGGGCCCTCCGGTTGGGTGGAAGCGACACTGGAGAGGGTGGGAGAGGACACAAGAAGACTTGAAGAAAGAACAAGATTCCATTGAGGATCATGCCAGAAAATTGTGCTGGAAAAAAGTGATCGAAAAGGGCGATTTAGCAGTGTGGCAAAAGCCCATCAACCACCTCGAGTGTACCAGAGTCAAGTCAACGTCTGATTCCTTGTCTTTCTGCAAACCAGACGCTAATGCCGACGCAGCATGGTACATACACTTACATATATACTTTCTTAAGCATATAGTAATATATAAATATAAAAATGCAGTCTAACTATCAACTTAATACTTAGGAGTAATTTATATCATAATCAGGGTCCATATAACATTATAGACTCTGAATTGAAATGAGGAGGTACAAAATTTATATTCATATGGTACAGAATTTCATAACACACAAGACACAAAAAAAAATAATAATACAATACAATTAATAGATTTGATCCTTTACTAACCTCTACTGGACATGTTTCAATTAGGGTATGTTTGGTAACTCGGAAAATAATTTTCGAAAATCATTTTCCGGACTTTTGGTGTTTGGCAACATCCGAAAAATGTGGTCAACGGAAATGGAAAATGAGCTCATTTTTCCGGAAAATGACTTCCAGACAAAAGATCTAGAAGTCATTTTCCGGAAACAGAAAATGGTTTCGTGCGACTTTTTTTATAAAAAAAAAATAAAAATAAAAATATTTCTAATAAATATTATTATTTTATATATTTTTATATTTTAAATAAAATAATAAAAATATATAGTTATACATTTCTACCCATTTATCAGAAAATGAACCAAAAACACACAAAGAGTTTTTCAGAGTACATCCAAACACCGAAAATGAACTCATTTTTCGAAAAATGACTCTCAGAAAACATTTTTCAGAAATCATTTTCCTGCTTTCCAAGCACACCCTAGACTTTTAGTTAAGAAAGTGCACATCCTTCAATTTACATTTTTTTATCTGTGCAAAATGTATGACACATCGTGATCCAAATCGTGTTTAAGGTACAAGGATATGGAGTTGTGTATGACCCCACTGCCGGTTGTGGGCAACGCGGATGAAGTGGCCGGCGGTGCATTAGAGAAGTGGCCGGACCGTGCGTTTGCAGTTCCTCCGAGGATCATCTCCGGGACAGTCCCCGGCATCACGCCGGAGAAATTCCAAGCTGATAATGAAGAATGGAAACGCAGGATGTCACATTACAGCCGCATCGTAAGTCCCTTAGCGCAAGGGCAGTACCGCAACGTAATGGACATGAATGCTAACCTCGGTGGATTCGCAGCGGCATTGTTGAAATACCAAGTTTGGGTAATGAATGTCGTCCCTGTCACCGTAGAACCCGACACTCTCGGGATAATATACCAACGAGGATTCATCGGCACGTACCAGGATTGGTGCGAAGCATTCTCAACGTATCCTAGGACTTATGATCTCATCCATGCCGCCCGGGTTTTCAGCATATATCAAGACAGGTAAGCTGCTACCAAATTGAATAATGCATTTCATTTTAATAGTACATGGGATACTAACATATTTTGTCCTAATATTGTCAAAGCGGACCAATCAGTCCACTACGAGCTTAATTTCTGGTGAATTTTTGTTGGCTAGCCCATTAGGTCTGTGGGTTAGTGTTCATGCAACCCTAGCCTGCCCCACGCGAGTTGGCGAACCCATTGGCTTTATATATAAAGCACGCCATCCCCATTTGGCCCGCTCCTCCGTGCGCCATTTTTTTAGCCTTAATCCGCCTACTGTGGGCACGTGCCGACCAACCCGTGGACTTCATCCCACTTTGACAGTACTATGTTGTCTATAATTGATCGTCTCAAAACAAGAAAGTCAATAGGCTACTTTCATTGGGAGTCCAACTTGAAACATTGTGATTATCAAGTCAATACTCAAACCAACTTAGCTGTGGCTGCCCCTTTGGCCTATTAACCTTCTTGATTTGACTTAGGAGTAATTTAGGCTGATTCACTTTCTTGTAATTTTTTCCTGATTAGAGTTACAAGGTCGGATTATCCATGCATATTCTCAAGTTTTGACAGCAAATTTTTCTCATCATCTAAAAAGAGATTAAAAGGCACATTTATATTTAATATAATATATGTTGGACAGGTGTGACATAGCGTACATTTTGCTGGAGATGGATAGAATATTGAGGCCAGAAGGGACAGTAATAATCAGAGATGTGGTGGAGGTGTTGGTGAAGGTGAAGAGTATAACAGATGGGATGAGGTGGCGTAGTCGGATTACGGATCACGAAAGCGGGCCATTTAACCCGGAGAAGATTCTTATTGCTGTAAAAACTTACTGGACAGGCGGCAAGGCTAAAGGAGAGTAATAAACTTCAATTCATTTGCTTTCATCATTTGAAAGTTCAAATATATACAGTAATTTTTTGTGTATGTAAAAGAAAGAAGTTCTCCATTCTATCGATTGGTTGCTCTTATATTTCAGGAGGCCTTGTTAAAAATGAAAAATATTTTTTTCCATAATACAAAAAAAATTTCACTTTATAAATTAACCAATTATAAAATTTAATAAAAAATTATATTGTTAATTCATTTTAAATATAATGAATAAATTATAATAAAAGTTGTAAGCTAAAGATTTGATAAAAATTATATAATAAAATATGTGAATATCAATTAGTAACTAGACTAACTTTTTTTTTTGAACAAAGTAACTAGACTAACTTAATCCGCTTGCTTTTGCTTTATTTATTTATTTTTTTTTTGTTGGGGAGGGACCTTATAAATATTATCCAAGTACTTAATAGTGAACAGTTGATAAATCATGTTTATGTGTAATAGTCCCTAAAATTTTTGTATAATGATAGTTTATGCTTTTTGAAATTATTTAATAAACAAACTTTTACGCAGTATAAAAATGTGAACTTTCTTATGAGAAGCTATTACAAACAACTTTTAACTTATGGAAAGTTGACTTTGAAAATTAATTTTCAATTTACCCCTGTGATTTTGGATAAAAGATATAACGATTATATCTTAAGAATTGCATTTCAATCGTGAGAGTCTGAGGCACTATGCTTTAAAAGTTGATGGAGAAGATAAACTGATCAACTGAAGAATGTGTCTTAATGACTAACAAGTTTTCAAAATGTTTATACGCTAATACTCACAAAAAGATCAAATTTATACATTTTTAATTTTAGGCAAAAACTTGTGTAAGACCGTCTCACCATGAAACATGTCGGGTCGTGTCGGGTCAAGATGCAAATGTAACACTTATATGCACAAATATCATACTTATATGCTCAAATGTAATACTAATTAGGAATAAAATTTTTGTTACTTATTAAGGTAAATGTAATACTTTTAAGGGAAAATACAATACTTTTACATTTTGATTTAAAAGTATTACATTTTTCCTCAAAAGTATTATATTTGCCCTTATAAGTGAGAGGCACTTGTCAACATTACTTATTATTAAAAATGTATTACTTTTTCTCTTATTAGTAACAAAAATTGTATTTTTGATTAGTGTTATATTTGAGCATATAAGTGTGAGATTTGCACATATAAGTATGACATTTGTATAGTGCTTTGACCCGACCCGACCCGTCTCACGAATAAGGATCCGTGAGACGGTCTCACACAAGTATGACCCTTAATTTTATAGCTCAAGCAATTTTCTTGTGTATTAATTTGCCACATGGGAGAGGACAAGCAATTTTCATAATACACAAGCAATTCGAAGCAATACAATACATATATTTTTTCCATATTTTCTAATTTTTTATATACTCGTTAATTTAACGATTGTGTCGACCAATAATTGACTTTCCAAAAGTCATAAAATCAACAAATTACATACATGTATGTAATCAATTAATTTATAATATGTATATAATCTATTAACTAAATTACATAATATGTTAAGTGCAAGTATATACTTTAAAAGTCATTTTGGGTCATTACCTACAACGCAAAGTAGTCCATGGTATAACAATTGGGTAGATCTGACACAGTGTAAAATCTACTTGATTGGAGGCTTAATGTACATGTACATAATCTATTAACTAATATGTTAATTGCAAGTACATAATACATAAATCTTAGTTCAAAATCAATGAGTTAGCCTGATAACTCAAAAAAAAAAAAAAACAAAACAAAATTAAGGTTAGGCCAAGAAGTTTTAGTTCGATAAAAACCAATCCGATAACCCCAAAACCGATAAATCCAATGACCCAAACACACTAACTCAAAATTTTGTGGGCTAACCTGAGCCACTAAAGACTGTCTTTTGTTTCAAAAGTGATATGGAACAAAATATATCATAAATTTATATTCAAGTTCATCATTAGTAATGTACCCTATATATAATGCTTCAACAGCGACCAAACACTTGAATACATTTGTCATTTCGAAATCAAAATAACACATTTTTAGTTCTAGCAACCAAATATTTTTCCGATAAAACATGCAACTGAATGCACACCAAAAGCGTCCAATATACACAATCTTTGTGTACAGAAACGATACAAATCCTAAACCAATAGCCGAAAAAGAAAAGACTGGAACACATCAACAAAATGGTAAGAAAGCGTATATAAGAGAGGGACCAACAACAACAAAAGCTTTACCGATGAGGATCAGTACCCTGTCCGGCCATCCCCAATGGATTTCACCCGAAACACCAACAAACTGGCATTAAGTTCTTCCAACACTGCAATCACTGAAAGTCTATGAGATAGATGGTTCCAAAATTAACTCCAGATTCTCTGATTCACTGAGATTAACAATAGTGCAACACTCCTTGTCTGGGTTTGAGATTAACTCTAGGTCCTCTGCATCACTGAGACAGACACTAATGCAACTCTCCTCATCTTCATCTCGAACCCAGTATTTGCTGAAATGTTTGACCCTAAACCTCCATTCTCCTTTGATTGCATCAAAGGACAAAAATTCAGCACCTTGATCCTCTGCCTTACTTATAAGCATCTTTTTATACCTCTCAACTATTGGCCCATCAGTGAAGTGGCGCCCAGTCTTCTTGTCAAGACATTTTATGTTGAGGAGTGTAACCTCAGCAGGTTTGTTGAGACCTTGTCCAACAGGTGGTTTTTTGCTCTCATCCATGTACACTGCTACCTCCCGATTGTTGAATTGAACAATGGACTCCAGATCAAGCCTTCGCACATCTGTTTCCCCAATGAATTTTATGCTACCAAAGCCATGCCTTCCCACAATGAAATCTTTCACACGACGGCAAAACCCAGGTTCAGCCCTTTCCTTTGCTGCCAACTCTTGGATCCGAGGCTCAGTGTAATAATCTGACTGCCTTAGCTTTGGCATCAGTGCCTCAATGTCAGCCCCATGTTCATATACAATTGCTGCTTCACCAGCTCGGTGGCCAGTAAGAGTAATGGAAGAGCCTCCTTTTTGCCCTGAATTGCCATCTTGGACAACAGTAGTTTTCTGGTTCAGTTTAAGAGGTATGGTTTCTTTATTGCTGCCGTTCTCAGTAAAACCATCTGCACAACAGGTACCAGTAAAACAAATTAGGCGTATTTATTATTTAACAGACTTCATTATTGGTGTCATTTTTCAGTAAAATCCTCTATGCAACAGGTACCAAGATAACCAAATTAGGCATACATGTATAGTTATAGTTTGAATTACTCACTTTTGGTTCATTGACTATAGTGACATTTCCAATTTTAGTCCATCAATTTAACAAAATTTAGTCCTTTGAATTTTTGGACATTTCACCAAACTTCACCCTTTTGCCTCCACTTTTTGGACAATTAAGTAAAAAATGCTTCCACTTTTTGGACATCCAAATTTCATCCTTTTGGTCAATTCAAAAAGTCAGGCAACTAAATTTCATCAAATTAGTAGACAACTAAAAGTGAAAATGCACTATAATTGAGGGACCAAAGCGGTATTAACACTAACAGTTTTATAATGATAGTTTTAACAAACTTATTTCTAAATCATATTTTCCAGCAAAATGCAGAATCTGGAATCTGCAATTGCAAGAAGGTATTAAGAAGTTCATTCAAGCCTTAGATAGCATTAATATAATGAAAGAAGTTTGATTTTCATGTGTTTTAAGTATATAGCATTGCTTGTTACCAGCCACAGGATAATCTAACACAATTAATTTCTATTTTAATGCATTCATAAAGTGTGCCCCTATTTTGGTGGGACATTCAAATATCATTGAATAGTAAGATATAACAAAAAAAAAAAAGAAAAAAAAAAAAAAAGATCCCAATGCTCCAGCAGGCAAACAAAATAGGTAGAGTAGCTGTCCATTCATGCATCATTTCTCATTGTACAAAGTAAATTTTGAAGACTTACCAAGATGAACTAAAATTATATATCACACATGCACTTCTAGTATCGACATTACATAAATTCATACCTATATGCCTAGCCTCAGGAATCTGAAATAATTACACCCTACTAAAAATTATTATATAGACTACAGACAGAGCCCTCTTTATTCATTTGAGGTTAAGCAGAACTGGGTCGATTGCATATTAAAACTTGATAAATTAACTTCCCAGGTACATATGAAAGGTCCTTTTTCCCCTCTCATAGGTAAGCTAAGCTAGTGTAGCCTGCGACTAAAACCCCTAGGACTATCAATACACTAAGCAGAGACTTCAGTTGAGATTCAAAAAACTGAATTGTTTGCAAGGGGAACTTAAACCAAATATTAGTCCAGAGCAAGTCAACGACCCTACATTTGTATCAGATAAAGTGCATATGCACAGCTAGGTTTTCCAATGAAAGGCACTTGACTGACTGATTTTGCAGCTAAGTTAATACTTTGCAATAATCTATGATAGATCAAGCCCACTGCCCACTCCAAAATTCTAGATGGTAAAAAAGAATGCTGATCCTAATCCCATATTCATCGCATTATTTACCTAACATATTAGATCATAAAGACTTACCCAAACAAAAAGCACATGAAAAATCAATTAAATCCAATAACTTACTTTCTTTATCTCCCTTGCAGACCCCATTAGCAAGAGGAGCAGATGTGTCTTCAAGGACTTTGCCTGGATATGGAGAAAGAATGATTACCTAAAATCAGCCACATGAACTAACACAAACTAAATATAAAATAAAAAAACCGGAACATGAAATTAGTGGATAAAATATAAGCTTGAAAGAAATTGAAGTTTAGATAACATGCACCCTTACGTATATAACAGATACATTATTGTAAAGTAGGTGAAAGCAGAAAGGCAAACATGTAAGGTAAGACGCACAGGACAATAAGATCAGCACATTTTTTTAATAAAGTTGATCAAGTAAGCCAAAACAATCTAGAAATTATAATTCAAAAAATAAAAAATAGAAACATATCGGTGGTCCCATGCCTTGCAAACCATCAAGACCACAAGAAGAAAGATGGAATACGATATAACACAGATAAAATGATTTCAGTGGAACAAATTTTTTTTCTAAACCAAACTAATTTATGCAAAGATTGCAGTTAGGCTGCAAATAATTTATCACAGCAATTACGAAACTGATAGTAGGCAAGTACTTTTCAGCAAAAAATACTAAATAAAATTGGTGAAATAAGAAACAGGTTTAACAGTCCACCATTATAACCAAGATTTCTGCAGAATGTCAGCACATTATAGTTATCAAACTAGTCAGATGTTTTATTCCAGCCCCTGGATTATTTTTAGAGTTCTCACTCTTACCCAGAGGCTCCTAGCTTAAGAGAAAGGAGAAATATCCAAACAGCAACTTACCATTCTCTTCAGCTACAGAACTTGGGTACTTTGTTGGGGATGGTTTCTCCATACTTGCTTTAGAAGGCCACTGCTCCAATGGACGAATTATCAGAGCTCTTGGATTCTCCCTGGGAACAAAGAAAGCATCTGCTTTTGGTGTGCTAGTTGTTTCTTCGTCATCAGTAAAGAACGGCACCTAGAAAAAGATTTAGTAAACAAAATTAATATTCAAGTCTCAATAAGCAGAGACAGCAATGTAATAATGGGTCCTTATAGAATGAAAGCAAAAGATTGCAACGAAATAAAGCAATCATTCTACCTTTTGCCCTTCAGGTTTGGGATAATATTTCCTTGCAGGCAACCTAACCCGTCTTTGAGAAAGGTGGCGAGAAGTCAATAATGATGAGATCCTGACTGGAGCAGGTTTGTCTACAACCTGTTTTTGAAAAAGGTGTTATCAAATCTACTTTTTAAGTACATAAAAAGGTCTTTAAAAAACTAACAAGGGGCAGAAAAGGTATGATAAAATTAACTGATAACTTAATCTAGTCTAATTATATACACCTCAATTGTTCAGATTTCTCTTTTCTCCATTTATTCTTCTTGAGTTTTGAGTAAGTAAATAGTCATATTTTTTGAATACTTACAGGCAGGCTAGAAATCCCATACTGTATAGAAGGAGAATTGCCTGTGCGACCAATTGACATCTGAGGCATTGCAGGCAAAGTTCCAAAAGGATTACTCAGAGGAGCTGGTTGTAAAACCAATGAGTTTTGGGTGGCTGACCTGTAGCAGAAATGAATGAAAATCATTTTCAGTCCAAATTAATCAAACATGGAGATTTGATCCCAGGCAAGAAAAACAACTATGAATAGGTTCAAAAGCACAAATAGTTATTAGAACTTCAACTTCATGTTTTCCTTGTTAATTAGAAACTGAACAAATTGTAATAAGAAAACTACTTCTAAAGGTAAACTGTAATAAGAAAACTACTTCTAAGGGTGCTCGTATGATGCCAAAAGAAGAATAATAATAGAAGCCCAAAAGCACATTATATTACAATGACAAGGATAGGTAGAACCTATCCAAAATTTTATAGATTCTGACCCCTAATTTTCTTGCATAGGGAAGAAAATCAATTGAAAGCCAGAAAACTGCACTTGAAAATTGAAAGAACAGTTTCAAAATGTTGATTCTTGAAAAAGTAGCTACTATAAAACCTAAAAAATGATATCAGCTACCACCATCAGATATTGCAAAAATCACTGTTTCCTTTTATTTTATCCTCTCTTTTGTTGGCATGGGAGCCATACATGTAGCAGTACAAAAAGAATTCTTCAAGTAATAATAAAGAAGAGTTTCAACATACGGCTGAAGAAAATTGCTCTGGCCAAATGCATTTGGTGTCCCAAAACTATTTGCAGCAGCTGTAAAGGAACCCAGAAAAGAAAAGCATCAGTACTGATAACAACATCCAATCCAAGGCAATTCAATAGAATTACTTTAAAGACTCAAAATTTCTAGATACCTCCTTGTGTCTGACCAAAGTTACCAAAGCCAAAAGCTGTATTCAGGGAGGGCTGAGTGGGTTGGAAAGGTGTTGAAAGAGAGGGCTGTCCAGAAGAGGGGAAAAACAATTTAAAAAACCAGCAAACTTGTGCGCAAAAGAAGATGAATGTAAGAAATATACAATTTGCATAATCACGGGTAAAGAGTCAGACCAAAAATGAAATTGGACACTAAGACTCTGTGTATGGCTAACTTACTGCTGTTTGACCAAATCCCAGTTGATTGCTTGTAGTTTGCAGTGGTGGAGTGCTTGGAAATAAGTTCCCACCAAAACCAGTTGATGGTGTATTAAATAGACTTGGTTGACCAAAAGCTGATGTACTCTGCCCAAAGGATGAGGTAGTCTGACCAAATGCTGCACCTGTCTGTCCAAACGCTGATCCAGTCTGCCCAAACGAAGGTGTAGTTGACTGGAATAACGGTGATGATTGAGTGTTGAAACTTAAGCTAGAACCAAATGTTGGGTTTGTTGTTTGAGCTGATGTTGAACCAAAAATTGATGTTGAAGGTCCAAAAGCAGATGAGCTCGATTGTCCAAAAAGAGAAGGAGTGGTGTTTGCTGCAAATGTTGAAGCACTTGAACCAAATAAAGAAGGAGTTGTCAATGACGTTGACCCAAACAGATTCGACGTAGTTGAAGCTCCGAAGGCTGAAGAACTAAATGCCGGAGTACTTGAGACTCCAAACCCTGGACTCCCAAATGCAGGTTTTGGGGCAAATGGACTAGAAGATGTAGTGGATGAAAATGGATTGGCAGCTGACTGACCAAATGGGGAAGTTGATGAGGTCCCAAATGCAGAAGTAGCAAAGTTGATCCCACCAGTTGACTGAGCTGCTGGAGCTGGCCCTCCTGAAATTATTAGGTTAACAAAAGAAAATCAGTACCATGGAACACTACCAGCTTTTCAGTCATTTTAACCTTTCTAGGTAAATAGTACCTTTGTCTCCTGCCTGATAATCCTCAAATCTAAGTTCCTCATGACTTTTGTCTTTATACACTGGCATTGCTGAAATTGACTCTAGTTTCCCAGCAGTCTGTGTACCACTATCTGCCTCAGGTGTCGGTTGGTAAGGAGCCACTCTAGATCCCCGGGGTTGACCTGAAAAAGAAGAGGTTCCAAAACCTGGAGTAGAAGTTGAGGCACCTGCATGTTATTACGTTATGTAAATGTTAGTAAGAGTATATGGGGACAACCAATTCAGGGAGCTTTAGCTTTGAGATGAAATAAAATCTTAATCTGTCATGCACATAGAAAATAAGTTTAAAATCTCACCAAATGCAGAACTTTGAGTGCCAAAGGGTGATGGTGTTGTGTTGAAAGGAGTGCTGCCAAATGCCGATGTTGATTGGCCAAAAGCAGGAGCAGATCCAAAATTAAAGGGAGTACTTGAAGTACCAAAAGCCTGAGATGTTGTAGAGCCAAATGCAGGAGTGGTGGTAGCACCAAACGCAGGGGTGCTTGTAGCACCAAAGGCAGGTGTGGTAGAAGCACCAAACGCTGGTGTGGTTGAACCAAAGACAGGGGAACTTGAAACACCAAATGGACTGCCCGTGCTACCAAAAGTTGGGCTTGCCGTTGTACCAAAGGCCGGTGTACTTGAAACTCCAAATGCCGGCGTACTCGTTGCACCAAAAGCAGGGGTACTTGACGAACCAAATGTAGGGGTGCTAGGAGTACCAAATGCAGGTTGACTTTGTGCTCCAAATGGAGTGGATGAACCAAATACATTGCTCCCAAATGCAGGTTGAGATTGCTGAAAGGAGCCTCCAAAAGGACTTGATTGGGGAGTGCTTGATCCAAATGCACCAAAAGCAGGTTTTTGCCCAAATATGGAAGTACCTTCATAATCAAATGCAAAATAAATGAAGTTTACTGAATCATATTTTAAGGCATCTAAACAGAAGGCATGGATCATTGATTGACACCCTAATAATGGCACTCAAAAATTTAAAATTTAAATGCCAAATTAAGAAAAAGATTGGGACACAGTCAAATAGCACAAACATTTGATCCCGTTCACAGATCAAATGCAAGACACAATAAAAAGTTGAAAGAAACGATAAAAATGTTCTGTTCAAAACTAATTCACATCTATTCAAACTATTACCTCCATAAATACTTCTTAGTCTCATTTTAGTCATTTAAGCTAAAATCTATATTCTTACAAGCCAAATATTAGACATCTTAATTAATATTCATTTTTTGAATATTAATATTCATAGTTAAAGTTAAATAGCACTCATAATACCTCTACTTCTAATTTATTTAAATTATATTAGACAAACAAGACGTCTCCCTATGTCCATAAATTGATTATTTAGACAAACAATAAGCATCAATAGTACAATTGAATATAAAACCATGTTTGGCGTCTTTGAATTATCAATCACTATTTGGTTGAATTATAGTTTTAAAAAATAAAACAAAAATATAATAATTTCAAATAATAAATTGAATTTGAATTATTTCACAAACAAGAAAGTAATTACATATTTGAATATTAGAATTACTATTATAATCATTATTTTACAAAAATGTAGAGAATAAGATTGATACGCTTTTCAAACTAAATAAGAATATATCACCAGAATAGTGACTATTAAAATATTTAAATTATTATTTAGTAAGTTGAAAACCATATATATTCGATCTATCAATATCAAATGCATATACTTCATTCCACTTTCCAAACATATATGAAGTGTATCATAAAATGGAACTATTCAAACTTTTAAATGTATAACAGGTCTATCTATAACATCAACTGTATATATATATATATATATATATATATATATAATGTAGTTCCACTCAGGGATCATTCTAGTAGACTAGTACAACCTATAAAAGAGCCCTATTCTATCAGGATCAGCAAAATTGGCATCAATCTTCAATGTCACCATTCATGAACTTTTCCATTACTTTTCTGCAAACAAACCCAAATCCTATGTGATGGATCTGAGAAGTATTTTTACAGACAGTCGCACTTAAAGCCTACATGACTAATCATATTGAATGAACAAGATGCCTTGAGATAGGCATGACCATATTGAGTCATTGATATGGATACTACAGATCCAGCATGATGTCAAGAAGCATACCCAAGTAAAAGGTGAAACTAAAAGCCAGCACATAGAACAGAGACTACATAAAATCATCAGTTTTAAACGCACTGGTGTCCACAAGGAAAAAAGAACTCAGTTGTGAATAAAGCATTAAAGCAAAATAATAATAATAATAATAATTTTAAAAAAATAAAAATAAAATAAATCATTAGGCTTATTGATTAAAAAAACCAAACCTTTATGCCAAGGACAATTATAAACAAACCTTTAAAACTTGGTGGGGGGGAAAAAAACCCTTTGTGTTTTATGACAAATAATCAATTACGTATAGCAATTATTTTAAAACCTTTAAATTTTGACAAATTAATACTCACTCTGTCACATTTTATCTGTCCTACTTACTATTCATTGGTCAAACCAACTATTTCTTCTTTACTTATTTCTATTAGCATTTTCTTTATCATTTTTAAATTTGATTTTTTGTGTTTAATAGTACTTTTAATGTAGATTCTAAATATATTAAATTTACATACTAATTCTAAGCTTAATTTTATTAAAAAAATTAAATTAAATTAAATTGTAAATAACTCCAGTCAAACCTCGTTAACTAAACCCGACACATAAAATGGACAGAGGGAGTATCAAACATTTGTATTTTGTAATGATTATAATATCCAATCTAACAAATAATCCTATATAACCCGGATTCTTGAGTTTGCACACAAATTATTTGAAAAATTACAACATAACATCATTTTTTTAGAAACATAACTTATTAAAATATCTGCTTTATACAACTAAAAGTTCCAAATTAAGCTCTTCAAAGAACATTCTACATATATAAAAAGCATGTTCAAAAATTATAGCCACCAATTAATACCTAGATCAAGAGAATTAATTGTTTTTAGGGTTAGATAACATCCCCCAGTATAATTGTCACAAAATACAAAGGTTTTGGTTCTTTGCGCCTAAGCCTTATTTTAACAATACAACTTGATAATTGGAAAGATAATAAAAATAGAATTGCAATTTCAATACTGTACATTTACAAATACTTACTGCCAAATGATGAGGATGAACTGCCAAAAGCAGGAGTTGATGAAGCTCCAAATGTAGGTGCCGTGCTTCCAAAAGCAGGAGAAGATGCACCAAAAACTGGAGTGGAACCTAAAGGTGAAGAGGACTGGGTTGCTCCAAAAACACCAGTAGATGTGCCACCAAAAATAGAAGTCCCGGTTTGAGATCCAAAAGGGGTTGTACCACCAAAAGGCTTAGGTGCAAATGGATTGTTGTTTGTCTGCCCAAAAACTGATTGTGAGCCAAATGGGCTGCTGGATGACTGCCCAAAAGCTGTTGCATTGACCAAAAATCATTCAGTACACTAGGAAAGAAGAGATTGTCATTTGCATCTTTGTGGTGCAAGGGCTAGGGATGGAAATCATAAGAGTCACACCTTATTTGATTTTTTTTTTGTGTGTGTGTGTGTTAAGAAATTTTGAATATATAGAAATATGGAAGTGAACTCATTTCTGGATAATGGCATTCCGCAGGAAATCAGAAACCCATAAGAACTAACAGAAGATTATAAAATTTGCATTTCTACTGAAGAAGAAAAAGAAGAACAACTACTTGGTACAACAATAGATTTCACGTTTTTTAAGCTCAAACCTAATTAAAAACCAAAACCAAAACAAAATTTATAAATAAAAAAAAATGAACAGATAAGTTGTTTATTGTATAAAAAATGATAATACAAAGGCAGCACTTACGGTTCGTTGATCCAAACATCGTTCCGCTTGAATCCTATCCAGCAGCTATTTGGATCCAATGCTAAACTACAACGGGAACAAAATGCAGATTAGTGGCGATTTATATGGCCAGAAATGAAATACCTCGTGCTATGTGTATAACAATTGAAAAATATTTTAATCAATAAACACCAGCTACCGAGAAGATTTTTGCACTCCAACAACGATATGATTTGCAAAGGAAGGAGATTGCGAGAGATTGATAGAGTGTACCGGAGACGTGGAGAAGACAGCGAGAAGTTCGATCGTCGAATTTGATTCACCGGGCGCACTGGAGTGGTTGCGGAAACTATAAGCCTAATTTACCCTTATCGGAGCAAAAAGGGCCAGATAGAATAGGAAGAAGAAACCATTATACAAAGAGTGAGGATTTCGGATCGATTATTAGCTTCAACGGGCCAAAACGGGTGTTTTCAGTAGGCCCACTATCAAAGCGCTATAAGTTTGGGCTGAAAGTCTAAATTGGGCTTAATGATATCTCATATGCCAACACTTAACCATGGACCCATCACAATTTACATATTGAATGTTTACAATTCATACTGAATGATCACAATTTAAAGTGTGAACATTTAATTGTGAATATTCAGTGTATAAATTGTAAACATTCTGTCTGTAAAATAACACTGAAATTTTGTACATGCAGTTAACACGTTTTTTATTTACAATTAACTATTTGTGTACCTTTAGATAAATTGAAGGCACAACATGTTATATGTTTGCAGTTAAGATATTATATATTTGCAGTTAACAGTTTATGTATATGTAGTTATCATGTTATGTGTCTGTAATTAACATAATATATGTTTTCAATTTGTTTGCAAGTATAAAAATTGTTAACTACAGGTACTAATAGGATATATACCCGAGGTATACGTATTCACACGTGCTCGAATCATACTCCGGACATAGAGATAAACATTTACCGACCACTTATGACCCCATCAAGATTCACCCAACCCGACCCGAAAACAAGGCCCCTTAGCTTAATATATAAGTTTATGCACAATGAATTATTAGGCTCGATCCTGACCTGAGTGTCGGGATAAGGTTTCTCGAGCCCATGTGCTAAGTACTAAAAGACAAATATAAACGATAACGCTCATCCCGAGTACAACAAATATGGGTCAATTTGATATTTCATCATACGTGGGCATCCTTCCTTAGCCTTCGGGACCGCATAGTGCATGAGGAACACGTCACACATGTCGACTTCCTGTTATGTGTCTCCTCCAAGTCCCTCTATAAATATGAAATATCACATTTAGGGGGCGTTTGGTTCACAGAATGTTATATTACCTTAGGAAATCTTAGATTGCTGGGAATGTTAGATAACATTCATGTGTTTGGTTTAAAATTGAAATAGGTAAATAAGACAACGGAAATAATATAAATTGATTAAAATGCCAAAAGTTCAATATTAGTAATAAGATAAGGGAATGTGAGATTACCTAAGAAATTGGGGTGTATCTCACATTTCCTTTCAATAGCTAAAAACTTCATCATGAGGTTATGTTACATTCCCTGAAATCTTATATAACTTGAACCAAACATGAAAATCTTATATTCACAAGCAAATATAACCTTAGTTATCTTATATAACCTTAACCAAACGCCTAATGCTTGTGGAGGGGGACTTCTAGTATCTTCTCTTCCTAACATTTACAAGCTCGGAATCCTTTGACCCCAGTCCTTACTACCTCGATCTATCATATTATAATTTGTACAGGTATTCGTACACCCGATAGTATTTATCACATCATGTACAATGTATAAAATGAGTTAACTATAAACACATAATTTTTTTAAGTAAAGTTCATAATGAAATATAAATCTTGATTCATGGTATAACAGTGGATCCCATCCCGTCAATTCTTCAAAGGTTTCCGAAGTCAAATCTTGATGGAAACCGGAGAAGAAGTCAGCAAAATTACTAAGGGTGTGTTTGGTTGGTGGGTTTTGGCATAAGGTATGAGTATCAAAGTGATTGTTATTGTTTGGTTTATAGGTTTTTAGAATACTACTATGGGTTTGGAATACCCCATTAATTTGAAAACCCATACCCTAATGAAATAAGGGTTTCATTCATCTCCCTCATTTCTTCCCCAACTATTAATAATCATTCTCATTCCACCCTACTACCAAACATGCAAAATACTTTCACCAAAACCCATTACCCTTTACCAAGTATTTGATACCCATACTGATTCTGATTCCCATGTGCGAACCAAACACACCCTAACAAATGACAGCCTAAGATTGGTAAGAAGACTCCATAGTCCGTACATTGGTATATATTATATTGCTTCATCAATCCAATATTGTATAAAGAGTTTATTATCGAAATGGTCCCTCGACTATTGCGAAATTACCAATTTGGTCCTCGATAATTTTTTGTGCCCAATTAAGTCCCTCGACTTTGAAAATTTTAACCAATTTGGTCCTCCGTTTATTTTGCCGTTAAACATCCGTTAAATCGGGACCAAATTGGTAATGTTGCAATAGTCATGGGACCAAATTGGTAACTTTGCTATAGTCAAGGGACCAAATTAGTAATTAATTTTTCACTGAAATGGTACCTTGACTATAGCAAAATTACCAATTTGGTCCCTTGACTATAGCAAAATTACCAATTTGGTCCCGATTTTAACGGATATTTAACGGAAAAATAAACGGAAGACCAAATTTGTTAAAATTTTCATAGCCGAAGGACTTAATTGGGTACAAAAAATTGTCGAGAACCAAATTGGTAATTTCGCAATAGTCGAGGGACCATTTCGGTAATAAACTCTTGTATAAATCTACTTAGTGAAGTATAATATATCAGAATTTTGTGATCTTGGGACAACTTTTTTGTCCAGTTTTTTTTTTGCCAGATTTTTAAATTATTTAATTTTAAAAATAATAGTAGTTTGACAACTACTTTCAATTGTTAGAGCATCCGAAATAGTAGATTTTTTTAATATAGTTTTTGAGGAGTTGTTGTAACTGTGATTATGAAAGAGAATATGAGAGAGAAAAAGAACAAAAATCAAAATATGACAACAAACAAAAAACAATAAAAATTAAAAAAAAATGAAATCAGAGTGCTAGCGGCCACTCTAACACATCCTAGCAGGCGCGTCGACAACACACACTCGCTGGGGCGCGATGTTGCGCTCAGACGCGCGATTGGGCGATTATTTTTTATTTTTATTGTTTTATAATCTCCTTCCATCTCCTACAAAATCTTTGGAGATAAATTTATCCATATTTTAGTCATCACATCAGTTTCATTTTGCTACTCCAAATTTTCTTCCTGACATGAATCAAATAAAAATTACTGGTATGCATGCTCTTACCTGAAGATTACATGACTACTAGGTGCTACTCATGATATTTTTTTGGGGCAAAAACTCAACCCTTTGCAGGCAAATTAAACCTAAGTATTATATCTCTCCTCCAAATAAATTGTTAAAAAAAAAAAAACTCATCCAAAAATCCCCATTAAAGTTGTCCTTAGTGAATAGAGTTCATTTTCTATTTGTATTATTAATGTTTACAATTTTTTTTTGTTCGGGTTATATATTGATGTTGGGAGAACTCAATTAAGTTAAAAATCACATCGGCCCAAATTAGCACGATACAGTTTCAGTGGTTCCTACTGATGTGATGACATCTTTGTTGATGCGTCTGTCTTTATGGATACTGGTCAAGCAAGCTTTGGAGTTATCATTAAGGATAACCTGGGTAATTTTATTGCTGCTAAAAATTGTCTTCAAAGACACTTGAGTGATGCGCATTTGGCTGAGGCGATGGCAGTAAAAGAAGCCCTCTCGTGTGTTAACGAAAGGGGCTTCGTGAAGATTATTGTGTTTTCGAATTGCCAAATGGTTTGTAATTTGCTTAATGGTTGATCTTACATTGGCTGGATGTGTTATTCGTGATTGTCGGGATCTTCGTAGACACTTTAAAGTGGTGTCTTTTAAGTTTATCTCAAGAACAGTGAATCAGGTTGCACATATCTTGACTAGGGCAACTCGTTCGCAATTTGTTCCCGCCTTTTGACTTAATATCATTCCTTCTTGTATTGAATAATTTATTTAAGAGAAAATTGTCATTTTGGTCAAATGACTATTGTAGTAGTGTTAATTGCTATCCGCGACTTTCAAAAATGTTAATTGTGTACCTTGACTATGCATTTTTTCTCAATTTTGGTCACGCCGGCCAAATTGCCGGCCAAATGTGATCGGAAAATATTAATAAGCCAAATAAGGAGGGTATTTTAGTCATTTTACTCCACTTTTCCTTCTTCTTCGACAGTCCATTCAAAGTTGTCGCCGTTGTCCTTCATGTCCCCATGTTCAGAAATGAAGTCTTTCTTCTTCGCAGCACTATTCTTCAACATCTCCATATTGTTTCTCCAACAAATTAAATCTCCTTCGCAGATATGGATGGCAATGGGTCGGGTGTGGATCGGGGAGGGCTACATCCATCACCCGACCCACCTTTCATTTTCTCCACCCNGTCCTTACTACCTCGATCTATCATATTATAATTTGTACAGGTATTCGTACACCCGATAGTATTTATCACATCATGTACAATGTATAAAATGAGTTAACTATAAACACATAATTTTTTTAAGTAAAGTTCATAATGAAATATAAATCTTGATTCATGGTATAACAGTGGATCCCATCCCGTCAATTCTTCAAAGGTTTCCGAAGTCAAATCTTGATGGAAACCGGAGAAGAAGTCAGCAAAATTACTAAGGGTGTGTTTGGTTGGTGGGTTTTGGCATAAGGTATGAGTATCAAAGTGATTGTTATTGTTTGGTTTATAGGTTTTTAGAATACTACTATGGGTTTGGAATACCCCATTAATTTGAAAACCCATACCCTAATGAAATAAGGGTTTCATTCATCTCCCTCATTTCTTCCCCAACTATTAATAATCATTCTCATTCCACCCTACTACCAAACATGCAAAATACTTTCACCAAAACCCATTACCCTTTACCAAGTATTTGATACCCATACTGATTCTGATTCCCATGTGCGAACCAAACACACCCTAACAAATGACAGCCTAAGATTGGTAAGAAGACTCCATAGTCCGTACATTGGTATATATTATATTGCTTCATCAATCCAATATTGTATAAAGAGTTTATTATCGAAATGGTCCCTCGACTATTGCGAAATTACCAATTTGGTCCTCGATAATTTTTTGTGCCCAATTAAGTCCCTCGACTTTGAAAATTTTAACCAATTTGGTCCTCCGTTTATTTTGCCGTTAAACATCCGTTAAATCGGGACCAAATTGGTAATGTTGCAATAGTCATGGGACCAAATTGGTAACTTTGCTATAGTCAAGGGACCAAATTAGTAATTAATTTTTCACTGAAATGGTACCTTGACTATAGCAAAATTACCAATTTGGTCCCTTGACTATAGCAAAATTACCAATTTGGTCCCGATTTTAACGGATATTTAACGGAAAAATAAACGGAAGACCAAATTTGTTAAAATTTTCATAGCCGAAGGACTTAATTGGGTACAAAAAATTGTCGAGAACCAAATTGGTAATTTCGCAATAGTCGAGGGACCATTTCGGTAATAAACTCTTGTATAAATCTACTTAGTGAAGTATAATATATCAGAATTTTGTGATCTTGGGACAACTTTTTTGTCCAGTTTTTTTTTTGCCAGATTTTTAAATTATTTAATTTTAAAAATAATAGTAGTTTGACAACTACTTTCAATTGTTAGAGCATCCGAAATAGTAGATTTTTTTAATATAGTTTTTGAGGAGTTGTTGTAACTGTGATTATGAAAGAGAATATGAGAGAGAAAAAGAACAAAAATCAAAATATGACAACAAACAAAAAACAATAAAAATTAAAAAAAAATGAAATCAGAGTGCTAGCGGCCACTCTAACACATCCTAGCAGGCGCGTCGACAACACACACTCGCTGGGGCGCGATGTTGCGCTCAGACGCGCGATTGGGCGATTATTTTTTATTTTTATTGTTTTATAATCTCCTTCCATCTCCTACAAAATCTTTGGAGATAAATTTATCCATATTTTAGTCATCACATCAGTTTCATTTTGCTACTCCAAATTTTCTTCCTGACATGAATCAAATAAAAATTACTGGTATGCATGCTCTTACCTGAAGATTACATGACTACTAGGTGCTACTCATGATATTTTTTTGGGGCAAAAACTCAACCCTTTGCAGGCAAATTAAACCTAAGTATTATATCTCTCCTCCAAATAAATTGTTAAAAAAAAAAAAACTCATCCAAAAATCCCCATTAAAGTTGTCCTTAGTGAATAGAGTTCATTTTCTATTTGTATTATTAATGTTTACAATTTTTTTTTGTTCGGGTTATATATTGATGTTGGGAGAACTCAATTAAGTTAAAAATCACATCGGCCCAAATTAGCACGATACAGTTTCAGTGGTTCCTACTGATGTGATGACATCTTTGTTGATGCGTCTGTCTTTATGGATACTGGTCAAGCAAGCTTTGGAGTTATCATTAAGGATAACCTGGGTAATTTTATTGCTGCTAAAAATTGTCTTCAAAGACACTTGAGTGATGCGCATTTGGCTGAGGCGATGGCAGTAAAAGAAGCCCTCTCGTGTGTTAACGAAAGGGGCTTCGTGAAGATTATTGTGTTTTCGAATTGCCAAATGGTTTGTAATTTGCTTAATGGTTGATCTTACATTGGCTGGATGTGTTATTCGTGATTGTCGGGATCTTCGTAGACACTTTAAAGTGGTGTCTTTTAAGTTTATCTCAAGAACAGTGAATCAGGTTGCACATATCTTGACTAGGGCAACTCGTTCGCAATTTGTTCCCGCCTTTTGACTTAATATCATTCCTTCTTGTATTGAATAATTTATTTAAGAGAAAATTGTCATTTTGGTCAAATGACTATTGTAGTAGTGTTAATTGCTATCCGCGACTTTCAAAAATGTTAATTGTGTACCTTGACTATGCATTTTTTCTCAATTTTGGTCACGCCGGCCAAATTGCCGGCCAAATGTGATCGGAAAATATTAATAAGCCAAATAAGGAGGGTATTTTAGTCATTTTACTCCACTTTTCCTTCTTCTTCGACAGTCCATTCAAAGTTGTCGCCGTTGTCCTTCATGTCCCCATGTTCAGAAATGAAGTCTTTCTTCTTCGCAGCACTATTCTTCAACATCTCCATATTGTTTCTCCAACAAATTAAATCTCCTTCGCAGATATGGATGGCAATGGGTCGGGTGTGGATCGGGGAGGGCTACATCCATCACCCGACCCACCTTTCATTTTCTCCCCCCCCCCCCCCCCCCAACCCGCCTCGGGTGGACTTTTTTAGAATCCATCCCCACCCCCACCGAGTGCGGGTGCCCACTACGGGCACCCACCATTTATCAACTTATTATTTTTTTCAAAAATAATAATATCAAAATTACTTACACATAATTAAACAACAAAATTTATTAGTTATACTAAACCATAAAATAATAGAAATATTATAATATAATAACTAAATTGTTAATTTTTAAAATAAATTTAGTAGTTTAGATATAAAAATAGTAAAAAGTTATCCAAAGTTATTGAAACTTTTATAATTAACTATATACTAGTACTACTTATTTTACTATTATATATATGTATGCACACATGGTGGGTCGGGTGGGGTGCTAGGCGGGTTTTGTACATAAAACCCGAATCCAACCCGACCCACTGCGGGTTTACATTTTTAAGACCCACCACCCACTATCACCCAAAAAAACCCGACCCATGCAGGGTGAATTCGGGTGGATATTCGCGGGGAGGATTGAAATTGCCGTCCCTATTCGCAGATGCCCAGAAAGGAGAAACAAATATTGTAGCCCATAAAGGAGAATTTGAGAATATCTGCACGCACATCGAAGACACCATACAGCAATTGCGGATCAAGTTCTTAGGCCAATAATTTCTCCGTTGCCGCCGCCGTCCTTCATCTCCCCCTGTTTTGAAATTTTGATGTAATCTATACCGGAAAGAATGGGTTGTAGCTTGAACGAATCGGGAATAATAGACTTGGGAGAAAGCACTTCTGAATCTAAGTTGTCATTGGAGCTTAAACATTGTTTGCGGAAAAATTCGGAGATGAAAGAAATTTGATGATGTTGAGGTTGGCTTTTTTTATTTTGTGTTTGATCGTCGGAAAAATATGGGTAGCAGAAACAATCGTCGGAGAAGAAGGGAAAGTGGAATAAAATGATTAAAATGCCCTCCTTATTTGGCTTATTAATATTTTCCGGTCACATTTGGCCGGCAATTTGGCCGGCGTGACCAAAATTGAGAAAAAATGCATAGTCAAGGTACACAATTAACATTTTTGAAAGTCGCGGATAACAATTAACACTACTACAATAGTCATTGGACCAAAATGGCAATTTTCTCTTTATTTAATGGAATTTCTGTTTGGTTTTCAAAAAAAAAAAAAAAACTAATTGAAGTCTCAAATTAAATCATTTTAATAAATCAACAATAAACATTATCTTTAGAGAAATGTTTTACACAAGTTAAAATATGGAACATATAGAATCACGCAGAACGGTAGCAAGTTACTAAGAAGCTAATATATGATGGAGTTGGAGTCAGTTACGTCCCTTGCTCCCTATGGAAACCGAGGAAAAACTAGCTGCTAAGATCATCCTTGATGAGCCAGACTCTAAAGACATCATTGGTTCGAAGGAGGAAACATCTGGCAACGTCTCCATAAACTCAGCATATAACATTGCAATTGGCATATCAGAATCGACCGAGGCAGCGAAGTGGAATAACATCTGGAAGCTAAGAGTTCCGAATTGCATTAGATCCTTTCTATGGCTTGTTAGGCATGGTAGACTCATGACTAACAGATATAGACAAAGGGTAGGTTTGACTGCCAATGATAAGTGTTGGTTATGTGAACAGATAATAGAAGATGTTGAGCATGTCTTGCGGAAATACCCTGCAACGGATTCACTGTGGAAAGAAGTGTTTCCCACCTTCCATGCAAGAACTGAGCCATTACCATTCATTAAATGGTTCGACAAGGGTGTTGCCAGTTGTGGCAAACCAAATCCCAAAATGAGGCCTAATGGGGATGCTGATCCCTTCACAAATATCGCGGGCTATGAAGGAGTCATAAGATCTTGCTTCCCCTCTCCAAGCTGAGCGCCCATTAGCGCCTGGGCGCCTAATGGTGCTGCGCATAACATTCTCAAAGCCTGCAAACAGGAACTAAATGACACTCTTGCTCGGTTATCTAAGCAATATTCGAAAGGCATCGGGAGTAGAACACCTTCGCTAAGCAATATTCGAAAGGCATTGACATCTTGGTTTGCCCACTTGACGAAGTTGCTAGGCTCTTGGAGGATGATGTTGCAGGTTATCCGGTTTGGCGTAATGTTTACACCACGTCTTAGTTAATGTACTTGAACATCTTAGGTGCCCCCTTCCATGCAGATATAAAAAAAAAATATGCAACATACTAAAAATTAACTAGTTTCATATACATGTACTATATATTCAATAGCTCAACATGTCACAACTAAGATAGTTGAGCCGATTAGCCCATGAACTGAGTAGCCCACGGTTACACACTCACACACTCTTGTAAACACACTGGCGCATATATCCTGAAAGACCCAGGCCAATAAATTACATAAACTCATGACAAAACTGAACTTGACCAATCACTTCGACTGTCACAGGTGGCGATCAACATGGACTAGAAGATACCGAGTGCGAGATGGAAATATCACCAGACGGAACCAAGCAATGGATACATACTGTGAATCCAGAAGAAACACCATTTGTACGGCAGCAATTCTCGACAGTGGACCAAGGAATTGTATTTTACCAAGCATACGCAAAGGCGGTGGGGTTTGATATCAGACATAGCACAATGTGAAAAAATAAAGGTGGAGAAGTGGCAATCAAGTACATGGTATGTTCTCGCGAAGGTTTCAAACCCAATACAAAGGGAAGGAACACTGCAATGGGCATGTGCACAGAACCAGCGAAGAGAATGAGGGTTTCGAAAAGGGTTGGATGTAAAGCCCGAATAGTTTTAACTAGGTGTCCAAAGGGTGAGTACAAAATACATGCAGACGAGCTACGACACACACACTGTCTATGTTCGGATGTAGCAAGACCATTCCTAAAAATAAACAGGAAGCTCGACAACGCACACAAGACATTCTTATCAAACTGTGCAAAGGCAAATATTGGACCCACCAAAGGTTTTAAGCTGTAAAAAGATATGGTTGGAAGTTTTAGTGCTTTAGGAGCCACATGCATTGACTTTTGCAATTTCAGGCGCGACATGTTGGCATATATTGCAGGAGCAGTCTCCCAGATGGTAGTGGAAGACATGTTTAAAAAAAAGGAGATGAACTCATGTTTCTTCTTTGACTTTGACTTGGACGACGGTGGACAAATGTGCAAGCTATTTTGGGTGGACGGGGTGTCACGTATGAATTTTGCATGCTTTGGAGATGTGATGTCTCTAGACGCAACATACAGGACAAACAAGTACGTACCACGAATATTTAAGTTGTGTGTGTTATTCTCGTGTGTTTCCATTACCTTTATAGTGTGTGCGCTGATATACATTGATATGTGCACAACTAGATCATAACAACGTCTAGGTATACAACAGCAAAATTAGGAAATACCGGAGTTGTACATGCTGGTTTTAATGAATATATTAGTTGAGTGCATGTGTATGTTGTAATGTGTGCATTGATCTAACATTTCAAGGTCATACGCAAGTACAAGCTAGTATCCGTTCCATTCACTGGAGTGGACCACCGTAGGAGATGCATTACATTCGGAGCGGGACTACTAGCTAAAGAGGATATTAGATCATATGAATGGCTATTGAATAGTTTCAAAACTGCAATGGGGACCACCCCAACATGTGCTATAACATACCAAGACCCGGCTTTGAAGGTGGCATTGCCAAATATCATGCCAACAACTAAGCACCGATTCTGTATGTGACACATTATGACAAAGGTGGGAGACAAGGCTGGGATTGAATTGGCCAAGAACCTGGAGTTTAGAAAGGCTCTTAACAGTGCAGTTTGGGATGAGACATTGACTATTGAAGAATTCGAAAGCAAACGGCAAAAGGTAATGGAAGATTACAACCTCGTTAATCATCGGTGGTTTGCACAGCTGTATGAGGCGTGTGCTTCATGGATACCCGCGTACTTCAACGACATATTTATGACAGGACTACTCAAAACAACCTCTTGTTCCGAAGCAGAAAATAGCTATTTTGGTAGCTTTACGAACAACTACTGCACCCTGGTTGAATTCTTCATGCAATTCAACAGCGCCATAGAGGAGCAACGATATAAACAAGCTAAATTGAGTGCGGAGTGTGAAGGATCCTTCCCTGAAACAAAAACGCCTTTACCCATTAAGCACCAAGCAACAACATTGTACACCACTAACATGTTCTACGAATTCCAAACAGAGCTTTGGGAAGGTAGCTTTAACCACCATATCACGGCTAGGAGTAACACACGTGACGAGTGGACATACACAGTGCTTGAAAAAGGAGGTAAACCGTTTGAGGTAACAAGACATAAAGATGTTGAGAAAACAGATTGCATGTGCATGAAATTCACCCGGTTGAGCATCTTTTGTAGACATGTGTTATTAGTTTTCAAGACAGAAGAAATGGAAGAAATACCAGGACAATATATTGTTACTCGATGGACAAGAGACACGTGTACAAGGCCAGTGCACGATATTTGGTGGGCAAAACATAACAACATCCAAGCAGAGAATGAGGCAAGATCCGTTGCCAATCAACTTTGGAATGAATTTTACACCTGCATGGGTCTAGTAAATGGTTGACAAGACAAGATGGTGGATATGCTAACAACGCTACAACAACTAAAAAAGCAGTTCCAGATGTCCAAACAGCACACACACCAATCTCCCACCACCGAAACCACACTAGAATCCATTTTGGGAACAAGAAAACCTGGAGAGATACGGATAAAACCACCCAAGGTTGCAAACAACAAGGGTCGTGGAAAAAGACTCAAAAGCAACAAGGAAAAAACAATCGAGAAGACAAAAAATAAACCAAGGACGTGTGCAACATGCGGTGGACCAGGACATGACAACACCCTCCATATACAAGATTGAAAACCAAGTTAACTGATGGAGAATGAAAACACAAAAGCAACCACACCTCAAGAGGAGTAGCAAGCACGGGGTCATCCAAATTACCATCAACACCGACATCGGATACCACACCATGAGAGAGGGAGACACTGCCCCCACCACCCAGAACGACATTTGCAGAAGCCATCTCACCATCAGCACCAACATCAGTATTCCCTGGACAAACACCTTATTTTAAAGCGAGTTCAAAAAAAAAAGGGGAAGATTAAAAACACATACACATGATAACACTGCCTACAGTGATGCACGCACTAACATATGCTACATCACACACCGAAATAGGCCAATAAATCGGAAATATTTTAATTTTCACACACCCCCGACACAACGCATAAATGAGGAACTACCAAAACCCAAACACATATACAACAACTAACAGGAAAAAAATGGTTAAAGGAGACACACCTCTAGAGGAGTAACCAAATTTAAATCACCGGGATTAACATCCACACCCAATCCTGGAACCACAACTTCAGCGTTGGGCTCAATCACGCTCACCCCCGGACAACCAACCACAGAACCCACCTCACCATCAACAGAACCATCACCATTCCCATGCTCAACACCCTATGTAACAAAAAAATAAATAAATTAAATAATGAACAAACACAACAAAGAAAAAAAGAAAAACAATTGTACAAGGGACTCACCAAGTTTATACATTCAGTCCGAACACAATCTGTTGACCCGTAGTCACGGGCAATATCATCATCAGCTCCCCGCACAGCATCATTGAAGTCTTGGGTTAACCCTAAACTAAAAGAAGGCACATCCATCAGCTCATTGCGCTCAGAAATAGCACGCTCAATATCTTCAGTCGCCCTAAGATTTTCAGGATTACTCCATAACATATCCTCACGCTGGGAGAAAGTCGGCTGACTAGGTTGAATACCATCACGAGCCGAGGAAGAGGGTTGTTGTTTAACACCTACAAGGAGCTGAATTGCATCACACATCTAGTGACACAGCTCCCCACCAAAATCTCCCTCACGTGCGTACTTAAACAACTTGGACAACTGAAGGATAGATCTCGCCAGAACAGTGGTATGCTCCACAACCATTTCATCAATAGTCTACAAAACCAAACCAATAACAAAAACCAGTCAAAAGAAGACCCCTAATATGCACACACCCAAGCCCCATAGTGCATACCACATAATGGACCTATATCCACATGCGCACACACCCACACCACCCGTGTGCTCACACAACAAATAAGCTATGCACACACAGATACACCCATGTGCACCAACAACATAGAGTTACATGCTCACGAGCAAGACCTAGGCTTGAACAAACACCACCACCTTCTTCAGTAGCCTGGGTGGGGGTGGGGGGAGGCACCACCCCCACCCATAGGACCACTATCAACATTTCGTGGCTCAATGACACCACGCCCAAAACCACCCAACTGAATCTCCGATAGCTCATGCCAATCTAGTAACTCCGACGACCACCCACGAAAACCCGGGACCAACCTCGGGATCGGCCGAGCCAAATGCATGACTCGGTCCACATAAAATTATTGCAAAGAAACTAAACAATGAGTAGAAATAAATACAGACGCACGCGATCAATAAATGGACATAATAAAGAAAAAAAATAAAGTAGCAGAAAGAAATAAAAGTAAATAAGTGGCACCATACCGCGACAAACTCAGCAGGCCCTACAAAAACCTTATGAGCACCAGACTTCCACGCCACCTGAGTCTCAACTAACGAATCAACCACAAGCTTGCACCAATTTAAATCGCGAAGTCGTGCAACATTATCAAAGTGGTGGAAATACATCTGGTTGGCATAACCATTACACATACAGGAAACTAACGTAGACAGCACCAACATACATAAATGACGCCTAAACCAAAGGTCCCCATCAACACGACCCACCATCACAGTTGAAATCTCCGACGGTGTGACCATATGCCTCGTCTTCTCAAATTTACCCCTCCACTTTTTCAACAAGTTACTAACATCAAGCCTATCACGCTTCACTATATCAATATGACCACGAGGAAATCCAAGCACTAGCTCGACATCCTGCTCCTCCAAAGCCAACGACCTATCACCTCCCAAACAATGGACCTCATCTGGTCATCAAAGTTGGACAACAACCAATGCACTATGCAATAGTTATTGAAAATTTGCATTATTTATAAGTTTAATAACAACAACAACAACAACAATGGACATTTTGGACTTTATACTACTTATTCCCTTTCAATTCCATGTATACCAAACATTGGAATTGAAATTCCTAATAATTTTATTCCTGCAAACCAAACACTGAAATTTAAACTTCCATTTTATTCCAACATTATTCATTTTCCATGGAATAGCAATTCCTTTCCCACCTAATTCCTTCCCTCCAACCAGACGCCCCGTTATGGTTTGTGAAATTATTATTAATATTTTTTCGATATTTTGGTAATCGACATAATTGACGGTCAGTTGTAACATTTAATTTGGTCGGTTATTACAGTAAAAAAGTTTAATCGGTTTTTTGGTCAATTATGTAACCGACGACCATTTGTTGACCCCTAATTGATTCTACACAATTGCTTCATCACGTCAACTAACTTAATAAGGAAAAATATCTATTTTTAATTTTAATAAGGAAAATATTTATTTTTAATTTTGAACACCGTGCCAGCAAGATTACCGAATATTTTTAATTTTGAACGCCGTGCCAGCAAGATTACCGTATTTTAATTTGAACGCCGTGCCAGCAAGATTACCGAAAATAACCGGTTAATGAGGAGAGTCACAAGTTTTTTTTGTTTTTTTTTTTAATTTTTTATGCTAAATAATTCAATTACAAAATTTTCAAGTTTAGTGTTCAACCAGATGAAGCACAAAGAGCCAATATCGCCCCCACTGAGATTCGAACCCACCCTTTCTTATGTGGGGTGCAACCAGGTGCCACCAAACAGCAATGTCTTTGGCCATTAACATGGATAGTTAAGTAGTCTATTTGACATTTTATCATGCCATTTTTATTTTTAATGAAACTTGTAATATTATTTTTTGAATATATAAATGTTACTATTTATTTAAAATTAGTAAATTAAATAAAAAAAATTGAGTGAACTTTAACAAATTTAAATACAGGTAAGATGCATAAAATTGGACGAAAAGAATATAAAAAAGTCTCATACCAAAGTATTTTTAAAAAATAAGAAAAATAAATAGTGTAGTTTAGTGTACGGTATGTGAAGACCGGAAGAAGCAGTGGTAAAAGGAAACGTGCACGGTGCACACAAGCAGCTCGGTTGTGTGGGGCCATCGTCACCATTACCATTACTACTATCACTTTCCATTCCATGGAGTAATCCGAAATTGGGGAAAGCGGAAAGGAGTTGAATTTTAGGGGTTAGGGTTTTCTTTTTCCTTTTTTAATAATCTGGTGAGACCCAGAGAAGTAAAGCGGGAATGAGTGGGGTGTCGATGGACGCTTTGCCGTTGGGGTTCAGGTTCCGGCCGACGGACCAGGAGCTCATTTCTCATTACCTCCGCCGTAAGATCAATGGCCGCCATTCCGAGGTGCAGGTCATTCCTGAAGTCGACGTCTGCAAGTGGGAGCCCTGGGATTTACCGAGTTCGTCTCTATCTCTTCACTTTCTGTGTGTGTATATATATGTTTATATATGTTTGTTTGGCTCTTTATACTATGTAGATACGAATAAATATATATTCATATGTGAAATGGAATATGTGTGTGTGTGTAATACTGATTCGATTCCTTCAACTGCCTTAGCATATCTTCTTCTTCAATTTCACCTGAGAATCTACTTTTCTTTCTTCTTTATTTATCATTTTCAAAATTTTTGCCTTCCAAAAAGTGGGACGAGGGAGACGGATTGTACAGGAGAAGGGGAACCTAGAACCATGAAAGGAAATATGAATCTGGAATCTGTTCTGTTTTATTGCGGCAGTTTATTACTGGTTTTGCATTTTTTAAAAAGATAATTGGACGTTAAAATTATTTTCTTCGGTGTATCCATTCATCGGAACTCAGAAGCATTGCATTCGGAGTATCTTCGGACTCCTTTCCAGAAAACTGAAGATCAGTAACTTTTGGACTTTCATTCCAACCTTCATATTACATTTTTAAAAGAAGTTATTCTGGAATCTGAGTGCCAAATTTTTTACTCTGTATTTGATATCAATGAATTGTTTTATGGAGTATTATTTATTGTTTATACAGAGTAGTATTTATCAATCCGAGAAAGATTACAAAATCTAAAGATTTGTCTAAATAGACAGTATATCTGTAGTTTGCATGCAGTGTGCTCAAAACCACAAATGAATGTTCGTGTTTGTTGTTGATAGGTTTGTCGGTTATAAAGACAGATGATCCAGAATGGTTCTTCTTTTGCCCGCTGGATAGGAAGTATCCTAATGGTACTAGGTGCAACAGAGCCACAGAAGCTGGTTACTGGAAGGCCACAGGCAAAGACAGGGCTATTAAGATTCGTAAGTCCACTGGTTCTGATCAGTCAAATATCCCATTAATTGGCATAAAGAAGACTCTGGTGTTCTACAAGGGTCGTGCTCCAAAAGGCGAACGTACAAATTGGATAATGCATGAATATCGTGCCACTGAACCAGACCTTGATGGCACTCACCCTGGCCAGGTTATAATTCTTGTTCCTAATAATCAACTTGGTATTATCATTTTTTTTTACCCATGCCTTTTTACTAGCTATTTGAACATCTATATCTGTTTTAATTTGAAATAATTTAGTTAATTTTTAAATTAGAATTTGAGTTTGCATTCTAATGGTACTTTGATTGCTACTTAGTTGGGTTTTTAGAAATGCCTGATTTTGTCAATAACCATATAAAGATGTGTGAGAGCTGGTTAACTAGCAATTCTGCTGATTATTTGACCGTCTCTATATTTATTTACTTCATCATCATCATTATTATTTTAGAAATACCAACTAGCTTTTCTGTTTGCCGGATTTTTGGTTTATATTACTTATATACATGCAAGTTCTTATAATCTGCAGTCACTTTCTTCTATGTGTCTCTAGCTGTGATAGCGCACTGGTGTTATTCCTTTTTCCTTGTGCTTGTAATAATTACTGCTTGGAACTCCTTTTATGATACTGTGTAGGGAGCTTTTGTCCTTTGTCGCTTGTTCCATAAGTCTGATGACAAAAAATGTGATGAAGCTGAGCCTAGTGGCTCATCCCCTGCTACAAATAAATCCTCTCCTGATGATGTATCATCGAATCTTTTCCAAGAAGCAGCACTTCTAGACAGGCAACCAGAAAAAGCTAATGCATCCTCTATTGTTATGTTGCCTGTTGAAAGCCGCATGTCAGATGCTGTAGAGCACTCAACAGAAGAAATAAAAAATGAGGTGGGAAGATGAGATTATTTCTATACTTGTCAGAATGCTTAATTCTTCAAAATTTTTATGTTTTTGTCTTCAGAAATAAAAAAATGAGGTGGGAAGGTGAGATTATTTCTATACTTTTCAATAATGATGAATTCTTTAAGATTTTTATGTTTTTGTCTTCACTGTTTGCTGTAGGCACCAGTGGGAGTAGACATGATGTTCAATGAATCTAAGCATGAGTCCGATAGTTGCACTGATATAGGTCTTCACATAAGTTCTCCATTTCCTGATGACTTTGGAAATGATCACAATGGGCTAGATTTTCAAGATGGAACATGTGAACAAGATGTTTCCCTGTCAGAGCTCCTGGGACACTTTCAGGGTCATGAAAACTACTCTTCAGAGGAGACAACATGCCAGAATAACTTGTCTTCTGAACGCTTGATTCTTCAGGACACACTATTGGTAATTTGAGTCATTTGACATCTATTGCTTATCGTACCTTTTTTTTTAGTATTTCTTGTTTTACTGTATCACTCTGTTTTTCTTGGCTGCAATCTGCTGTTAGCTTTAACTCCTTTAAGGTACTTCTAAAATGGAAAAGTAGCTTTCTGAAACACAATTGCATTGATTTGCTTCTAAAACTAAATTTGAGTTTTGTGCTCCCTTATTCTAATGCTTATATTAACCTTATGGGCATGGACTTCTTGCAGGAGCAAACATCTCCTGCACCCTTTCAGACTCAAGTGCCACCAAATGATCCAGACTCCATATTGCATACAGATGATACACACACCCATACAAATCCTGTTGGCCATGCAAGTGATGTTGCAGGCGGGTCTGGGTTAAGGATTCGGACACGTAAACGACAAAATAGACCGACTTCAGGAAACATTATCACCCGAGGCACTGCCCCAAGGAGAATTCATCTGTCGTTGGAACAGGAACCAATTTCTGTTAGTTCTGCTAATGTGGCTGAGGCAGGAAGTTTTGGCAGTGAAGTGCATGAAGTACAATCACTCGTGGCAGAGGTAAGCTTAAGGCTGAATTTTTCCTTAGTATTGCCTTTTAAACTTTATCTATAAATGAATCCAATTCCCTGAGATCCACCCCGTGCCTTTTCCCTTGATGTCATGTTCTTTGCAGGTTCAAGCATCTCCCATATCCTTCAAAACTAAGGCATCAGGTAATCCCTACTGCCCAGATACTGATCTTTATGATCATTCCATTCAAGAGAGGGCTTTGCCAATCTTAACCCTATTGATTAATCTTATGTTAAATTTGTTTAACAGAAGAATCATATGGGGATAATAGTGCCACCAACCACCGCACTACAGTAGATGGTGAAACTGTCACAAAGGTTTGGATGCCTCAGCTATTTAACCAAGCAAGCTCAGAGCACAATGTGAGCCAGGTAAGTGCTGCAAAGAGAATTTTGCAGATGGAACAAGTAACTGTGTCGGTTAGTTCTGGAAAAGCAGGCATAGGACATGGAAGAAGAGCTGTAATAGGGGAGGTAAGATTAAATGTCAGCTTTCTAAATCAGTTTTGTTTTGTGTACTGCTTTTGAAATTTTTCTTAAAACTCGAGGAATTCCAAATGAAGACATGGCGTTTAACAACTCGTGGGTGTTTGCTTATTGCTAAGAACTTCTCAAAATGTGTTGTGTAGGCATATATTTTTCTGGAAATAGAAAACAAATTTCTTTCATCTTGGTAAAATCTGTCACATTGCATGCAGGCCCATGAAGGCAAGGAATGCACTTCAAGTACTGATGAGGGTGAGATTCCCAGTTCAAGCACTGGGAGCAGGGAGACCACTCAAGAACATGATACAACAGCTCGCTTACTATCCAAACAGGGCAGTAATCACCACCTCTCAAAGATTGGGTTCTCTTTCTCATCACTTGTCTCACCTGTTCTCTGTGGGCTCAGCTTCTCAAGATTATATGCTGTCAGCATATATGTAATAGTAGCCGTGTCAATATTCTGTGTTATGATCTGGAAGTACCCTAGCAAATCTGTAGTGCAAAGATAAACATGTGCAGCTAGTCTTTGTTATTCAGTAGATTGCTGTAAGTTGCATGAAGTCTTGTAAATAGAATAAACACATTAGTCCCATACCTCCATCTAGGCCAGCACACTTGGTGCTGTATTGAGGAATATTATTAAGCTTTAGAAACATGAAATTTTTGTCCTTGCTTTAAAATTAGAAAAACATGTTATTTTACTACCATAGTTATCATCGTTTTTTATCTAACAAAACTGGTTGTCCAAACCAAGAAGGCCACCAAATAGCTTCCACGGAAGTTGAATTTGAAACCTTATGATTAGAGTTGATTCCTATCTATTGCAGGTGAGTGGTTCACCACTTCATTCACCTTGTAAGGTGAATCACCGACATAAAGTACATTTTTTATAAATTTATTTTTTGAAAATACATTATTTGAATACTGAAGGTTCATCATAATAATGAACATTCAGTATATAAATAATATATTTTTAATATATTTAAAATGAACATTTATTCATGGTTCACAGTATAATTTGTGATTGTGTATACACAAGAAGGTGAATTGGGCTTGGATGGAGCAGCCCAAGCCAGATTGAACTAGAGAAATGTTAGTCGTGGCGGGTAACGAAAGGAGGGGAAGGTATGGCGTAAAAAAAGCAGGCAGGCGGGCAGGCTTTTACCGAGAGAGCAGGAGCAGGAGCTGAGGGTGAGGAGTAGTTGTTGTTGTTGCAAAGGCGATAGGCGATAGGGGGACCTCTGACCAATTTGACATATCTTGTGTTGTGTTGTAACTCTCCCATCTGTCCATACACTGCATTCTACAGTAACTACACTACAAAGTACAAACCATCCCCTTGGGTCCACCCACCCACACCAACTACAATACATACATATCCTCCAACTGTAATAAATATACACATTTTATATCCTAAGGTCACCACTCACCACTCTAAATTTTATCCACTCTCTTAGTTGATCCCGTCGTACGTGGTCTTTTTATTATGCGATTTACTTTTTCTGTATGCTTTGAAAATACATACTATACCATGATACCATCGAGTAATAGCTGCATGTATATATTTACCTCCCCATGTATAAAGTGTGGACACATCTATCTTGAGAAATCAAAGGTTAAGGTCTTATCATTACTAAACTTTCAAATTTGTAATAATTATAAAATGGACCACTCTTAAAAGTTTTTTAATAATTATAAAATTGACCATGTGTTTTATTTTTCTTACTAAAATCCTCAATCATTAATGAACCATAGCTGAGAACAAGGTCATCTCGCGAAAAGTGAGGACTGATCTCAGTCGTCTATCGGGATTTATCAATGGTTGAGGGTTTTAGTAAAAAAAAAAAAAGCGAGATTAATTTTATAATTATTACAAACTTTCAAATGTGTAATATTTTAAAAATGAACCTCACGCATTTTCTCTTTATTTTCCAGCAACTTCAAGTGATGATCTACCTAGATATCACTTTTCAAATGAGAGCATGTTCACTTGAAGGTTGAAGCCCCCTCCCCCCCTCCCGCCCAACGCACACAAACACACACATATATAGTTGCGTTCAAATGAGAACCAACCTTCCCATGCAAACCTGCGAACTTACGAAGGAATGTCCCGTGAATTCTACATGAATGCACAACACGCCACCAACACGGTGCATTCATGTAATAATTTTGGTGCATTCATGTAGTAGTTGCAGAGCTGAAATAGTTGATGTACATTAATGTAATATTTACCGTGCATTCCTTCAGTTTTCAGTTTCGCACCGAACAAGACTATATATATAATTTTCGTTCTATGGAGCTATGGCAAGACGTGTGAATGTGTGATTCTGCTCAATCAGGTAGAATACGGTATTTTACACTGACAATTGTATTGTCCATGACCTTTTAGGGTATGGTTCAAATCTATAATAAATTCTTGGATTGGAATATGAATTGCTATTTCAAGTGTCATATTTGATATAAGGTATTAAATGAATACTAGTCAATCAATATTGCATGATTGAATAAATGACCAATGAAAAAAGTAGTAAAATCATAAAGAGAACATAAAGAGAAAAGAACAACTGAGAAATAATCAATATATCATAAACAAATTAAAGAAGAAATGTAAAACTATAAAGAATTTGTAATTGTACAAAAAATAAGCCTAATGCACATGCTATTACATTTAACGACACTAACAATTTAGGCGAAAAGAAAAAGAAAGGTAAAATTAGAAGTGTACAGTAAAGTATGATATATAAGTTAATACTTCAATTGATTATACCAATTACATTTAAAAAAAAAATAAAGTCAAACAATAATTTCTATAATTAATAGTTATTTTAATAATAAAGGGCATGCATGCAGCATGCTTAATAATAATAATAGTAATAAAAGCCATGTTATATATATTCCCTTACAAAACTTGATCAATACCTTTCATGCCATTAATAATGTATGCGTTAGACATATATGATTATTACATGGATATTTTATAGAATCATATTAAAGTCCACTATATCACAAAATATATACACTGCCGATGTTTGAACCTTGGTATTTTCTTCCAAATACTATTTACTGAACCAGTGAGCTAAACCTGGTGTAATAATGAATTTTCCCTTCTTATATTAATATTTGAGTATAATTCTTTTTTTTTTTTTGGGTGACAAGTGAAACCTACACCCACCATCCGAGGGTGTACTGTGTACTAGGTAAACATCGCATTGTGACCCTAACCGGCAAAAGATCACAAAGAAGTAAATTAGTCTAGGCTATTCATAGTTGACTTGCTTAAACCAAGAGGACTAATAGGTTGTTCCTACTCAGAGTTAAACTTGAACCTTATGGTTACTAAATCATCAATTTGATTGGGTTAGTTGCCCCAATATTTGGAACCTTATGGTTTATTAGACCAAATGGGTCAAACTCTCCTTAGCTTTAGTGATCGAAAGGTTAAGTGTGGATATAATAGCCGTGACCCAACAAATACCCTAATTCAAATCTTCAATGTGAAATGATCTCAGCCCTGGAGTGAAAAATCAAACACTCAAATCGTGCATTAAATACATCTCGTGATTTACTTTCTATCACAATACTAGGACCACGATGAGGGAAGTATGTCACATAGACGGACTTAACGGTGCATAAATGCAAATGTCACTGTTACATTTTATTTTAGTTTTCTATAAAAGATTAGTATTGTTATTGAGAGCAAACAAAAGGAAAAAAAAAAAATCATAGATGGAATTGTTAGGGTATAGGCTTATAGCATTAGGAGGTATGTGGTGTTGTAGCAATCCCTCATCAGCAACGTCCTGTTGCTGTCAACCCTACCACCCCAGTCCCACATCATTGGGGGACGATGCATGCAGTAGCTACATTCATCTATAGATATATGCATCTATCTCTCCATATATATGTGTGCGTACGTACCTATGCATACATTTCGCTATATATAACAAAGTCAGTTGTGGCGTTTAATGTTATGGGATCTGCTGCATGCGGCATCATCATGTCATATATATGCTTTGTTCGCATTGTCACTGTTCTGCTTATCTCTCCTCAATTCTATCCCCTTTCTTTGTTTCAACTCCCTTTTATCCATTCAATTCCCACAACTTTAACACTATATTTGTACGGATTGAATTGGATTGGATTAGAGTATATATTAATAATTCTCATTTTACATATGTTTATACACATACACTACTACCTGATACTAATTGTCAGATCAAACACTTAGCAGCATGTCAAAAGTTATATATAACTAATAATACGTGAAGACACAACTTTATTTTTTTTTTATACTTGTGTAGCAATCAATGCCGTCATGCTTTAATAGGACTTATCTTTCAAAGTCTTCACCCAAAAAATATGACTCTTTTTAAATCACTCGATTGAACTTATAATAGCACGACTTCCCCAAGAAGTACCCATCAACCCGGCCTTTCCTACTTCCTAGGTTACCCCTAGCTTCCATATGACAACACTAAACGAGCAGATAACTCTTACTCTGCTAGTTTTTTCCTCAAACACATTAGTCAGGTCAAATCGCTTAATGAAAACACTAACGTTTTCTTACTTAATTAAACTCAAAGGAGAAGTACTATTCAAATTTAAGTATCACCAAATAATCTCTTACCTAGTAAATGTGAAACCATATTGTATCATTTTATGGCAAACTTTATGGTGAGGTGATGGGATTAATTTCAACTATACATACATGAAGCTAAGGTGGTCCAATTACTATTACTATTGTTGTCGGCCTGCTGGTCCGTAAGTTACTTTGAACTTAAAAGTAGTCCATCAACACCAATTCTGCACCATGCTATTGGTTGGCCGGCAACACACTTAAATGGATCATATCCCCATGTTGTACTTCTTCTCTTTTATGATACATACTCACTATGCATTCATATATCTTCTTTTTTTCTTCATTTAATTTCTTTTCAACTATTTTGTAATAGTTTCTACTTTCTAGCTTAGCTTGCTATATCATCCTTAAATGACAAGAGTGGTTAGCTTGGTTATGTTCGTAATAACTTCCCTTTTACAGCTCATACATTATATGAGTCAAAATATCATTATTGCTTCTCATTATATTTATATTTCTAGATACAAAAGAAATTAAAATTTTTTAAATGGAATTTATATAAATTTAGATGCCCAAGTAACCCACCAACATTATTAGAAAAAATAAGGTTGTAACCCAATACTAGGAGAATATGAAATATTAATAATGATATTCATTATATGTTGTCATTATTTAATTTATACATGAATTTATTTATTTTTATATATGAAGGCTAGGTACTTCAACTATAGACTGAGAGAGCAAGAATGCGACTAACCAATTATGAATTGTGTGGGGAATCATAGCATGCTATTACAACAAATAACAATGTCATTAGCAAGAGATCTTTGATAAAAGGGTACGGTGAGTCGCTTATAAGACAGCATCACAAATCTTTTTCCGTGAGAGGGGTATGGTCGCGTTTAGAAATATAATACTTATGATAAAAAAAATATTACTAATTAGGGATAAATTAATTGTTACTTATGAGAGAAAATGTTATACTTTTGATGTAAAATGTAATACTATTTTTAAATCAAAATGTAATATTTAGGCATTAATAAAGAGTTACTTATCAGAAAAAGTGCAATACTAATTAGGGATAAATTAATTGATTATTACTTATAAGGAAAAAGTAATACTTATGTAGAAAAATATAATACTAATAATAGATAATTAAATTGGTTATATTACTTATAAGTAAGGAAAAATGTAATACTTATTAGGAAAAATGTGATACTTTTTGAAGAAAAATATACTCATTAATACTTTTAAATTAAAATGTAATATTTAGGGGTTGGAGAGTTACTTACAAAGGAAACTATAAATCTATAATACTTATGAAAGAAAGTGTAATACTTATGAAAAATCCTATCTGTCTCACGGATAAAGATTCATGAGATTGTCTCACGAGAGATTTAATTTTTCCTCGATAAAATAGTGCTAAATTCTTAATTAAAAAAACACAATTTTATTAATGACATAGTCACATAGTAAGTGGTTAATGAGAACAACTCTTATGTAAAAGTGAGGACTGCTCACAACCATCCATCAATGTTCATTAATGGTTTAGAGTATTTCAGCAACTTTCCACCGTTACTTATCCAAATTGATAAATCACATAAGTTTTCACTTGTTTACATGGAAACATGTTGTAACCTGAACCTTAATGTGTGCAGTGTGTGTTCAAATAAAAATAACGAACCCTTATGTAAAAAGTAAAATCTAATCTCAATCGTCTATCAAGATTCATTAACCATTTATGTTTTAGTAAATAAAAACGGTGTTAATTTTATACTTGTTACAAAATTTGTAACATTAATAAAACTAAACCCTATAATTTGTTTATTTTTAAACGAACATCAACTATTAATCTAATTCAAATAAATAGATCAAATTAGTCTTCACATTTTACGTGTGTACCTCCAACCCCTATATAATAAAACAAGATGGTAAGGTGGAAATTAAAAGACATGAATGAACAAACTCCCCAAGAATGCAAATGCCTGTCATTATTGCTACTCTCAAGTACACATAAAAATACATATATATAAACTGATAAACATGCTAAGCCTATATGTAGGGTGGGGACTGCCTAAGCTGCTAAAGGACTGATCTGATGAATTGGTTTAATTTTTACCACTCCACCCAACCACTGTTGCAAGCTAAGCTAGCTAAGCTCCTACTATATATATATTTCACCCTTCATTTATTAGGTTTAAGGTAATTACTCTCCCTACTAACAACATTCTTTCTTACAACCACTCATTTAGTAACTTTTTCTTTTCCTTAATTTCACCCTCTTCACTGTCCTTAATTAATTCCCCCTCACATATATATATTACCTTAAATTAATGTTATCATCCATCACTTGTCACCTCTCTCCCTATATAGTAATTAATTCAAGCTTCAATTCTGTGGTATCCTTAATTGCAATTAACTTTTAATTAATTAGGTAGGCTGTTAAAACGGCAGTGATAATGATGATGATCATAGCTACCTTATTAGAGTCTATGGATGAGTAGGTTAGTATAATGTTTGAACAACTCATGTCTTTCAGCATGTGACTTTGCGGTCTTGCTTGCATTATTAATTATGTGATTAATTAGTTATTAGTGTGTTGTTGGTACGTACATTAATTATTATTAGGTTAAAAATGGCGTCAACAAACAACTACAACTGCACGAGTCCCGTGTTAATTAAGAATAATTTAAATTGGATCCTTGATTTGTATTGGTAGTTTGACATCATGTGAGTTGGTTCAACACTTTCCTTTGTTTGATCCTTGTGTCCAAACGGATTTGTCCCATTTTCAAAACATAAGAACAATGCGAGATTATGGAGTGACGACTATATGGTTTAAGTAATTTTTTTCACGGATTAAAATAGTCTGAAGACAAAAGTTGGAATAATTAAATTTGCCATGTAAAGCCATTTTTTTAGTACTACTGACTCTGTTACAATGTAGTATATGTTCATAACTACTTTCTCAATCTACTGAAGCACAAAGAGTCAATACTGCCCCAAACGGTGCTTGAACCCATTTAAATACATCAAAAGGTAATTTTGTTTTGAAATAAATAATGTTATTTGTGAATAGTTTGAAGTTTAAAGTACAAATCAAGTTATGAACAAGCTAATTATTAAGTTATCACACGTCTACTTAATTGGTTCAACTCTTACAAAGTTGGACTCATAAAACTCCACTTTGAGGAAACAAACTCTATGTATCTCACCCAACATCAATTATTTTGTCTAAAAGCCAATATATATGTATAAACCAAATGAAAACACATTATAATCAGTCTCGGTCATTCAAGCTTACAAAATTTCGAGAGACCATCAGAGGACTTAGACTCGAACCCTTTTGTTGATATTGTGGCCGAACATGGTTACAATGCCCAAATCTCTATAGTCTGTGCTATTATGGTCACCATTTATATTTCTAAGAAAAACAAAGGACCGATCGATTGTTAATGAAGTAGCAGGATTAACTTTATTTTGAATTGATTAATCAATAGTTGGGGACATACAATAAGATTAAGTAGTAGGTACTAGTTGTAGTTGTTAAGAAAGGGGAGCAATAATTAAGCAAGCAGAGGGGAGGGGATTGTACTATGAATCAGAAGTAGGAAAAAGAAAGGGAACCAAGCTGCCCTGACAGTTTCCTAACTACGTGAAAACTCTGCAGATCGCACCCAAGGTTTCGTTACATTTGTCTGCCCTAAACCCAGCGAACACAGCAGCCATCCCCACACCCCCCCCCCCCNAATTAAAAAAACACAATTTTATTAATGACATAGTCACATAGTAAGTGGTTAATGAGAACAACTCTTATGTAAAAGTGAGGACTGCTCACAACCATCCATCAATGTTCATTAATGGTTTAGAGTATTTCAGCAACTTTCCACCGTTACTTATCCAAATTGATAAATCACATAAGTTTTCACTTGTTTACATGGAAACATGTTGTAACCTGAACCTTAATGTGTGCAGTGTGTGTTCAAATAAAAATAACGAACCCTTATGTAAAAAGTAAAATCTAATCTCAATCGTCTATCAAGATTCATTAACCATTTATGTTTTAGTAAATAAAAACGGTGTTAATTTTATACTTGTTACAAAATTTGTAACATTAATAAAACTAAACCCTATAATTTGTTTATTTTTAAACGAACATCAACTATTAATCTAATTCAAATAAATAGATCAAATTAGTCTTCACATTTTACGTGTGTACCTCCAACCCCTATATAATAAAACAAGATGGTAAGGTGGAAATTAAAAGACATGAATGAACAAACTCCCCAAGAATGCAAATGCCTGTCATTATTGCTACTCTCAAGTACACATAAAAATACATATATATAAACTGATAAACATGCTAAGCCTATATGTAGGGTGGGGACTGCCTAAGCTGCTAAAGGACTGATCTGATGAATTGGTTTAATTTTTACCACTCCACCCAACCACTGTTGCAAGCTAAGCTAGCTAAGCTCCTACTATATATATATTTCACCCTTCATTTATTAGGTTTAAGGTAATTACTCTCCCTACTAACAACATTCTTTCTTACAACCACTCATTTAGTAACTTTTTCTTTTCCTTAATTTCACCCTCTTCACTGTCCTTAATTAATTCCCCCTCACATATATATATTACCTTAAATTAATGTTATCATCCATCACTTGTCACCTCTCTCCCTATATAGTAATTAATTCAAGCTTCAATTCTGTGGTATCCTTAATTGCAATTAACTTTTAATTAATTAGGTAGGCTGTTAAAACGGCAGTGATAATGATGATGATCATAGCTACCTTATTAGAGTCTATGGATGAGTAGGTTAGTATAATGTTTGAACAACTCATGTCTTTCAGCATGTGACTTTGCGGTCTTGCTTGCATTATTAATTATGTGATTAATTAGTTATTAGTGTGTTGTTGGTACGTACATTAATTATTATTAGGTTAAAAATGGCGTCAACAAACAACTACAACTGCACGAGTCCCGTGTTAATTAAGAATAATTTAAATTGGATCCTTGATTTGTATTGGTAGTTTGACATCATGTGAGTTGGTTCAACACTTTCCTTTGTTTGATCCTTGTGTCCAAACGGATTTGTCCCATTTTCAAAACATAAGAACAATGCGAGATTATGGAGTGACGACTATATGGTTTAAGTAATTTTTTTCACGGATTAAAATAGTCTGAAGACAAAAGTTGGAATAATTAAATTTGCCATGTAAAGCCATTTTTTTAGTACTACTGACTCTGTTACAATGTAGTATATGTTCATAACTACTTTCTCAATCTACTGAAGCACAAAGAGTCAATACTGCCCCAAACGGTGCTTGAACCCATTTAAATACATCAAAAGGTAATTTTGTTTTGAAATAAATAATGTTATTTGTGAATAGTTTGAAGTTTAAAGTACAAATCAAGTTATGAACAAGCTAATTATTAAGTTATCACACGTCTACTTAATTGGTTCAACTCTTACAAAGTTGGACTCATAAAACTCCACTTTGAGGAAACAAACTCTATGTATCTCACCCAACATCAATTATTTTGTCTAAAAGCCAATATATATGTATAAACCAAATGAAAACACATTATAATCAGTCTCGGTCATTCAAGCTTACAAAATTTCGAGAGACCATCAGAGGACTTAGACTCGAACCCTTTTGTTGATATTGTGGCCGAACATGGTTACAATGCCCAAATCTCTATAGTCTGTGCTATTATGGTCACCATTTATATTTCTAAGAAAAACAAAGGACCGATCGATTGTTAATGAAGTAGCAGGATTAACTTTATTTTGAATTGATTAATCAATAGTTGGGGACATACAATAAGATTAAGTAGTAGGTACTAGTTGTAGTTGTTAAGAAAGGGGAGCAATAATTAAGCAAGCAGAGGGGAGGGGATTGTACTATGAATCAGAAGTAGGAAAAAGAAAGGGAACCAAGCTGCCCTGACAGTTTCCTAACTACGTGAAAACTCTGCAGATCGCACCCAAGGTTTCGTTACATTTGTCTGCCCTAAACCCAGCGAACACAGCAGCCATCCCCACCCCCCCCCCCCCACCTACCCCTCCTACATATATATATATACACACACACGCATACGCTGATCAATATTTATTTAAATATATATAAAATAAATAAATGTAATTAAGTAGCTAGCTAGCTGGCTTGCTGGCTTGGCTAAGCGAGCTAGAAAGCAACCTAGAGTTACTGTGGGTGGAGCCTAGATGCTAGCTATATGCATGTAAATATATGTAAAAGACGAGTGTGTAGACTCAGGCTTGGTCCCCGTCTAGAGTCTTAGTCATCATGCTATTACTATTATGACCCTATGGTACTTCAGCCCACCATGCTGCTCTTATATGTGTGTATATTGTATTTATAGGAAGCTAGATAGAGATAGAGATAGAGAGAGAAACCCAATGCACAGTTATACATACACTAGCTAGAGAGACATATATACATACACACATACATAGTTATATGAGAATGAATCCATCCATTGGTCTGACACTGAATCATTCATCACACTACCCTAGCTTCATAATTTTAACAGCAACCACGCAGCAGTTTCACTCCCAAGTGAAAAGCTAAAAGGTAAACAATGGCAAATGTGCAGGAACCAACTTTTGCGCAATCCTCAACCCCTAAAAACTCATCATTTTTAGGTTCAATAATAGATAACATATTCGAGTAATTTTAGTCGAGTTAGCCAAAGAGTTGATTTAATAAATTTGATTTTCTTGATTTGAACCAATCAATATTATAGAAACTCTAAACTGGTTTACATCATTGTAATCCTTTACTAGTTAGGGTTACAAAAACACCTTGAGATAGTTGGTAAATGACCTTTGTTAGCTAGAGTCACAAGGTAAATGAACTATTAATGCAACTGATATCAAAGAATCATAGTACCCTTATATGTGTGCAGTGGGTTATGATTCAAATTAAAGATGAGTCAGGTCTTTTTCAAGCTCAGTAAGAATCGGATTTTGCTGGTAGTGCAATTACGTTAGGTTGCAATTATTGGTCTCAGCTCTCCACATAGAATCTCGTAGCGTCTCAATCACATCTATATCGAGAACTTGTATCATAATTTAAGAAAAATCAAGCTAACCCCGTAACGGATATATATAACTTAACTTGTGGTGTTTGTAGTATTCTATATTGTGGTTGATTCAGTTCTAGCTGAATTTGGGATAAGGGTGATCATGTCTCCCAATTTGGGCATGCAGTGTCTTTTTCCGGGGGATCAAAACCGGCACCATCCATAGAATGAACCAATAATACAACTAACGTTAAACAATTACAATGTATGTGTCCTTCAGTTTGGAGAGAACAAATGTTTACAATTATTTGAGTTATCAAAGGTAGCACAGACTGGCCAGCCATCGACCATTGGATCAAGGTGCAACATGCATAATATATAGTAGAATATATGTAAGCATGTATTGATCAGAGTGAGGAGTCTTGGTAGCTGATGAATACTTGAATTTCTTGCAGCTATATATGCTAGCTACTTAGATTTGTTTTCCAGTCACCATTTCCATTACATACATATGTTAAAATCCATTCGAAATATGTCTTAAAGTTGAAAAAATCTAAACATTTTATGGAATACGGGTGCGTCTACTAACAGGAGAAATTCTTTAATTTTTATGAAGGAATATAAAAAACTGAAAACGAAAAACACAAAATGAAAATAGATAAATAAATTTAACCTTGAGATTTTCACGTTCTATTTACTTTAATTTACACACAAACTCCCTTAATTAACTCGCAAAATTGAATGAAAACCTAATTTGGAGTTCACATGTATGGCATGTGTGTGCATACACACACAAAGTCACAAACGCAGATACATCCTCACACAACATTATTCTGTATCAATTTAATATAATACTTTAAGAGTACTAAAGTCAAATGATCACATCTCAACAAGGCCTCTTAACAATAGTTCAACCTATCGAAAGTAATATACACGCATACACACAATTATAATTTCAATCGCTCTTATAAACACTAAAAATAAATACTTATAAACATCATAAAAGTTCTATTCACTTCATGATCATAAATGATACATCATATTTAGCATATTAAACACCAAATTTCTTGATTTCCCACAATATAATAAACAATTCCCTTGATTGTACAACATTATATCACCTTCAAGATGTGCAATGCAACACTTTCATAGCCATGAAATCAAACAAGAAACAAACTTTTAATAATATACATAATCTGATTCTTTTTGAATGTGCTTGTGTATATATATGTAGGTTGAAGGAAAGAGACAATTATATGATGGATTGGAGGATATATTTGCTGCATGTGAAAGCTGAAAACAATGAGCTTAAGATACGTAATTATACCAACACAATCTCATAAGGATTGAGATGTGCACCAAGAACATATAAATTAATAACACTTCAATAATCGGTAAAATCACAAGAATGATAGTTATTGAATGTTCGATATTAATAAAGTATTTGGCATATGATAATACCCTAGCCTTTTCGGTACATTTGAGAAGAAGAAAAATTGAATTCAAAATCAATATAATTTTGAACTCTCTTGAAACCAAAAAGATTTTTAAATTTTTTTTAAGAAGACAAACATATTGACAGGTTATAGGTATATGCATGTTGTGTAGTCAGTGGAACAAGGTGATCAGATCATCTAATAAACATAAAAATATCAGCAGAAAAATCAAGAAATTCAATGCTATAAAATCATAAGAAAATTGTTGCACCAAGCCAACCAAACTGGAAATCAAACAACAATAATGTCTGTAACAAAGTTGCCTTTACTGCACACATTTTCTTTTATGAAAAAACAAAGAACAAACAAACAAAACAAATGATGATGATTATCACTTCATCAAAATGAACAAAATAATACTGGCAAATTAAATAGACCCTCCCTTACAGCAGCTTTGCACATGCATTTAAAGAAGGGAAAGAAAACACTTATAAGGACTATAAAATTATGAACCATATATGCATGTTTGTTCAGTCTCATTGATCCAAATGATGAGATTTATATATATAAAAATTGAAGAAAAAGGGAGTAATATAATATGTGGAGGAGTATAAGAACTCAGAATCTGGTAATTCATCTGCCATGCATTATATCTTTTTGTTCTTGAATATAATTTCATATTTTTCTGCAATTCATCAGCAGGCCCCTTTTGGTGACATAAACTGAAGAAACTGCCAAGTGCAGCATATATATAAAAAAGAATTTGGAATTGGAAACTAATCATAAAGATCAGAAGGAGAGTGTGGACAAACAGAAGTATATATATATATTTATTTATAAATTTCCCTCCCTCAAAAATTGATATTGAACAAGTTGTTTTCAAAAAAAAACAAGTTGTCTAGAGAAAGGTGGCTGCTGACAGGAAGAAGATACAAAAGTAACAACAAAAGATGAAATGCATATATACATGCATACAAAAGAAGATTAAAGCATACATAAAGAAATATAGTATTGATTATAAAAAAAACAAAACATATATAAAAGGTTTACCTTTTTAAAACCTCTGAGACATTTCCAGCATCGTAAGACTGATACCTGCCCATCAAAGCAGCGTAGCAGCGACAAGAGCAACAACCTATCAGAGGGGAAGTAAATACATACAAAAGTAATGATAGTAGGAAAAAGGAGGAAAGGGGTCCGGGGGTTTCTCCAGTGGCTTCATTCATCATCTATCCACAGATTCTACTGCAGGAAAATGCAGTGAGATTCATTGGTTAATGAAAGTATATTTGTAAAAGCAAATATGTTTCCAAATTTGTTGTATTAAAAAGGTGAAATTCGATGAAGAAGATGAGGCATTAATACAGGAGAGATAGATAGATAGATTAATTAAATTAAAGCATTTCAGTAAAGAAAGAAAGAAAGAAAGAAAGAGAAGCTAATTAATTAAGGATGAAGAAATGGGGGAATTTGAAGTGTATTGATCTATCGATCTCACGATCTCTCTCTCTTAGATGGTGAGTAGTAGTATTATAACCACGTACGTACGACTTTATACACGTAGAATTGAAGTTTATGTTGAATAATAGTGCTAGAAATGTTGAGTTGAGTTGAGTTGAGGATGTCTTTCTTTCTTTCTGCAATTCTCGGACTGATCGATCAGATATCCAAATCGAGGGACATGGACGAGGAGGAGGACTTGTTGGGCTTATTATCAGAACCTGCTTCCATTAATTCTTGTGTTGTGGTGTCGTAGCCGCCGCAGGGCCTTAATTGAAGCGAAGTTGGGATTGTCGTCGGAGAAGCGGCGGATACGGCGGCGGAGGCGGCGGAGGAGGAGGAGGAGATAATGTCGCAGTCATCCGAGTCGGAAATGGGGCAGTCCATGTTCACGCCAAACAGCCTCAGTCGCTTTGCGGCAGCTTTGCCTTGGACCACCGGCACCGACTCGAACACCATTGCTCCTCCGCCGCCTCTTCTCTGCATAATTTCTTGCTGGTGCGCGGCGCTCATTGGTCTCAGATAAATCCCCGAAGAACACGGGTTTCCGTTTACCACCACCGCACTCCCACTCGCCCCGCCGTTGAAAATAACAGAATTGTGATGAGTAGTGCTCCCGAATCCGTAGGTGTAGCCGTATGGCGGCGGCGCCGATAACACAGCCTGATGATTCCACGGCGGCGGCTGCGCCGCCGCCGTGTAGATGGAGCGCTGGAAGGACAAGTGGTGCGGAATCGAGATGGGCGGGAGGTGGTGGTGGTGGTGATGACGGTGGTGATGATGATGATCGGAGTGGGAATCAGGGCGGCGCCTCCAATCAATAAAAAGCCGATCCTTAACCGACTCGGCGGCGCCACGCTGGAACGAAACGATATCTCCGGCGTCCAGCTTCTTCTCCTTCACGAAACGGCTCCAGCCTTTAGTCATCACGTAGCTTTGGCTGCTATTCCAGTACGAGTACCTAAACCGCCATGGCTTCCCATTCCGGTCCTCAAAGTTCAACAAAAGCCCCTTCTCGTTGTTCGACGAGTCCAACGGGAAGTACTTCTCGGCGTGCTGCTTCGGAATCACCAGCCGGTTCAGCTTCCCCACATCGCTCGGCGTAACCACCTTATCAAACATGTGCTCCTTCTCCATCAAAACCCCGCTACTACTCGCCGCCTCATCTCCGCCGCCTTCTCCCTCCCCGCCGCCGCCTCCCGCAGCCGCGGCCGTCGACGAATCCATCATCATCATCATCACGCCCGCCGCCTCTCCTCCTCCGCCGCCGCCTTCTCCCTCCCCGCCGCCATCTAACCAAACCCTTTGCTGCTGTCGGCCGTAAGAGAGAGAAGATGAAGCAACAGAAAATGGGCGCATACCTGAACCACAAAACCTTTCCTCTCCTCGCCTGTTAGTTCAAAATGAAATTCACGATCAATCCAGCATGCTTAGCTTCTCCGAAAACCACACAGATCTACAAAAATGGGTTAATTCCCAGGCGGCCTGGCTGGGCGGGGTGCTTTCTAGGGTTAAAGATAGAGAAAGAGAGATAGTGGCGGGGGAGAGAGGGGGGAATTTTTCTCTCTACTTTTCAATTGCGATCTCTTTTGATGATTTCTTGGGTCCAAGCCTAAGCTAGCAAAGAAGAGGGAATTGAAAGAGATGAATGAGCTGAGGAAGCTAAGCTAAGCTAAAGCTAAAAGTAGCTAAGCTAAGCTAATTATCAAAAAAGCCTTTCCCTCAACATAACATCATGGTATGTACTAGAAACCTTATAATAAGGCGCGTTTGGCGTATTTACATCAGTATACAATACATTATATTAACCTATTAGGTGCATTTGACATATTTACACCAGTATACAATACATTATATTAGTTGCGTTTGACGTATTTACATCTGTATACAATATTATGAACATGCCAGATCTCGACAGATATTGTTATTTCCCTTTTCTATTCCTCCATCTATGGTTGTTGACCTTTCGCAGGGAGAGATTGATAGTGGGTACCTCCATGGAATCTTCTCAAGTTAGGCAATTTTCATTGAATTTATTCTTCTCCAATTCATAGTTGATGAATACGGGATACAAAATACATATATATACAATAAACTACGAAATGGGACCAAATGTGATATTGAGCATGAGGCATGAGGGAGGGAGTGGTACCTGAGAGGGGGCCCACGAATTATCTGGTGGGGCCAAGTGAATTGTCATGAGCAAAATGGGTGGGTGGGTTGTGGTGGTAGTAGAAGAAGTAGGAAGAGTATAGTGTAAACATATTATATATATATATATATATATATATATAATTTAATTAATATTGGGTTTATCGAGGCAAACCCCACTCCTCTTCCGAGTATGTGAGTAAACCCTCGCCCTGTGATCCTAGCCGGCAAAGGACCACAAGGAGGTTAACCAGCCTAGGTTGCCCATAGCTGACCGGCTCAAACCCGGGTAGCAGATGGTTTCGAACTCAGGACCTCACGGCCGCGAGCGTCTTGGTCTTGCCACTCAGGCTGCCCTTACGGGCATAATTTAATTAATATGGTTAGTAGGAGAGTGGTATTTTTTATTTTATTTTTTGCGATATGGTCCAAACTAGGCCAGCTGTTTTGTAAAGCACGAGCTTCTATTTCTATTCGTTTTTACGCAACTGGGTTGAGGTTTTGTTTGCGGGATTGGCTTGGACTATTATCAACGTACCCCCCCCCCCCCCCCCCCCCCCCCCCCCCCCCCCCCCCCCCCCCCCCCCCCCCCCCCCCCCCCCCCCNACCCCCCCCCCCCCACCCCACCCCGACCCCCTAATTAAAATCTCCATCAATTATTATTGTTATTATTGTTACGTACTTCCATTATTTATTCATCCATTTCATGCTTATTAAATTTCAATTTGTCCTCCCCCCATTTATTGTTGTGTAACAATCACAATTTTACTTCATTCTCAATTGTTTTACTCGAAGGTGCACTCTAAGATAGGTCTGACGTGCACCAATACATATTCATACGGAGAGCTAAACTCGAAAATTTATAGTTACCAAGCTAAATGTTCAATCAACATTGTCGGGGTCGCTCCACTTCTCTATTCTCTACGTTCAAATTAGAAAATTGTATAAGTAAACACATTTTTTGATTTCATTTCTCTAGTTTAATTTTTTTTCTCCATAAAATGAAGAATTCTATAAGTAAATAATTAAACACACCCACATTATATATATATATATATATATATATATATATATATATATATATGGCATGCATGCACTACACGGTAGTCAATACATTTTTTTATTGTCACATTATTAGGAGTGAATCAGAAAAGAAAAATAACATTATTCTTTAACAAATAACCAATACTGGAGGCTGCTATAATAATAATTATTATTATTGGAGTTTAATCTTATGTATGTGAGTCTTATCTTTTTGGTTAGGTTATTGACATGGTGGCACTACAATCCGTACGGACAGTGATTAATTTATTGGTTAAGTAGAAATATGTAGAATGTTATTGGCTACAACTTGATTGGAATAGAGGGATCCACGCCGTGCCCCTCCTGAGACTCCCCTATGATAATAATATAATAAATATATAATGGCATTATCCTATTCCTATAACTTCAATTAATTCTCCGGCCTCACCTTATTAATTATGATCATTATTTTATTTAGGTTAACGCGTGGTAGTGTTTTAGCAAGATGTTAATTAATTAGTAAACACCACACCCTACTGCTTAACCATTAAAGGGAATCAAGTTGTGAGCTAAATTCAAGGCTAATTGCATACACATTAAATGCATAATTATCTCCACCCATATTATGAAAAACCCATTAAACTGAAGAAAAATAATGCTTTTCATTCTTCAATTGTTTAAATTCAGTTTTTTCGACTAACTAGGTCATCAAGTTTCGTTTTTCTAAGGTTTTATGAGGGTATAATATATTAATTGTTGGGTATTAACTTAGAGGGTCGAGTCCAACATCCTGCAATCGTAACGTATTGTTGACTGTTATGCAAGTATAAGGAGATCAGATAAAGTTACACCTTAATTAACTACTTGTTATAATTTTGTATGTAGTTAAAAGTATTTATTTTGATACTAAATACAAACCTAGTTTGATTTTTCAGCAAATTGAGAGATTGTATCTACAACTCATTAAACACTTTAAAGGTCAAATTTGTAAAATTTGAGAGATATATCATAATGATGAACTAGATTTATTACACAAAAATAATCGAGAGATTAAATGCGAACTCTATAATAAATTTTAAGTACTGACTTTGTGTCTAATGGCAAGAAATAATAAGTCTATGAGTTGAGTTTGATTTTCTCCAACCAAAATGTGTAGTGTCTGATCTTCATATATAGCTCCATTTATTTAAATGTTACGTGTAATATTGATTTGTATTTATCAAATAAATAAAATATTTAACTAATGAAAAATGTGAAAAGTGATATATGATGATCATAGAGATGTGGGACCACGCCGTTTATTGTTTAGTTACATTGTAATATAATAAAATGAGAATAATGCACGCAGATGAAATGGTAGGTGTAGTGAGGAAGAAGAACCAATCTCTCTGGACATTATTTCTTATATTTTAGCAGCTGGAAACGCTGCTTAGCTTTACATTTTAAAAGAACTTGTGGCCATGTGACCTAGCTAATGAAGGGAGTTTGGATCAACTTAATTTATTGTAATATATATATATATATATATATATATATATATATATATATATATATATATATATTCCACTTTACCTATCATTGCATATTTATTTTTAAAGGTCAAAAAACAACCCTTATGTTCATTTATCATTATATTTTCTTTAACATATTGTGCTTGTTATGATGCTTATCTTTGTTAAATTTTCATGCATTATTTTTAAATTTATGAGTTTTATTCTTTAATATTAAGTCAATTAACTTTAAAAATTAATTTTAAATGGCTAAGTCAACATTTCCTAACCGAACTACATACCATGACAAGTGTTCAGTGGAGGTTGGGAAGGTCAACTCCAACATCTTGCAGGCCGATGTTGATGAGTCGAAACGTGGCACTGCGCTGGCTACTACGTAATTAAAATGAAATAGAGTTGTGCATTCGTTATTAAACTAGCTATAGCTAACTTTTGATGTAATGTTAAACGTTTTATTATGACAAGAAATAACATACGTAGATGAGCACTAGCTGACAACTTGACGCACACACTAGCTAGCTAGATCCCTCACACTTTATGACGAAAATGACACTCTTTATTTCAGACTCTGTAGCAACACTTGATCTCTTATAAAATGTAACTTTTCGAGCGTATGTGTGGTTAAAAATTAAAGCCCAATGCATACACGAGTATGTATACCAACACCTTGTATATATGTTCCAATATATATATATTTATTATAAATAATATAATAATAAAGAGTTGGGAAATTAAAGTGTTATACGTTGGTGTAATAATAATTTTAGAAAGAAAACAAAAAATGAGCGGAGGGGAGAGGATGCGTGTATAGGAAAAAAAAAAATGGGAAGGTTGGTTGAGGCGGACAGTGTAGCTATGATATATAGGTAGAGAGGACCACCTAGGATTGGAAGCCAATGAGCCATGCTTCTGCTGCATCTGCGGCATGCTGCCCTCCCCTGCCCTGCCGATCAATTGTTATGATAGATATATGGACCATGTGGGGATTGAAAGCGCCTTAAAGCCAATATTATTATCATTATTCTTATGCATATTTTTCTTTTTTATATATGTATGTATGTATATATGCATTCACATCTCTTCTCAACTCCTAGCAATCCATCTAGGATAGCTAGCTAGTCTCATCTTCCGGCATTCACATTGATGATCATGACTAGCCTCGTCCATATATACACATACACACACGTATTGCAATGTGTTACTAATTGGTTGGTCGCAAATTAGTCGATGTCGACTTTTTGTTCATATCCAAATTTCACTTGCTAATCCTAATTTGTGCATGTGAATAATTACAAATATATATAGTCAGTGAAAATATTTTACAATCAGCAAGCTAAGGGTTTCTGCTTCCGACAAAAATCTAAAGTTATTGAGGGTTTCCGCTAGAAGCACACTTAGCTTCTAGACACTTCTAGATTTATAGTGATAGGTTTTGATGAACCATTTATATCAGAACACAAAAATTCAAGAAAAAAGAAACCATTTGGTCGATGATGATGGTAAAGTTTTTTTTTTTTTCCAACTATCATTAGGCAGGATATAATCATCTCAATTTTTTGACAACCTGCGTTAGTGGAGTGGTTGATAATACTGATAGATAATTACAATATTTGATTTCTGGGAAAGTTCACAATCATTATCTAAAAGTGTGCTCTGGGTGAAATTCGTCTGATAACCATAGTCAACAAAGGACCACAAGAATATAAATCAGTCTAGGTTGGCTATAGTGTTGGACATTTCTCGAAATTCTCATAGTGGTTAGAAATTTAATTTTTTACTATAAATCCTAGGTTTCAAATGATTTTTCGAGTTTCCAATAGAAATATAAAATTTTTGAATAGTAACTATCCATAAAAAATATTAATCGTGTTTCTTGGAATGTATATTCTATCTTGATGCAATTCTATCTGAACAAACCCAAAAAAAAAAAAAAAATTTAAAAAAAAATGAAGAAGAAGATAAGCTTGAGAAAAATTGTGTAAGGTATACATAATTGCCGTGCCATATAGGTGGTCCATAAATTTCAAGGACAAAGAAAGGGTTTGATTAAATTAGCTGCACCCAACCTGTACAAATACATTTTTTGTAGCACACCTTATTAGTATAATATACTAGTTCAACAAGTTTACGTCTCCAAATTAAAATGCATACTTGACAGATAATAATCAACTAATCTTCTTCTTCCAACATGTGATAATCTAATCATAAATTGCCTTAATCTTAATCTTGATGATATACTTCGGCGTACAAGGTTTTAATTTGTTCAAAATGGGAATCCATCATCAACTAAAGACAACGAAAGTTTCGTTGTCCAAGAATGACTATAAAGTATATGAATTATAATTATAATTTTTACTTCATTAGAAGATTACTCTAACAAATATGAATTTTGAGGAACCTTATTAGAGATTTCATTTTAATTTCTTTCTATCCTTTTTCATAACAATGGATTAATGGACTGTAATTTTGTTAGACGGAGTTTTGAAAAGTCAAATTTGACATTCTGTCATTGAAACGTGACACTAATTGCTATGCAAATATAAGAAATTAAAATTATATCTATAACTTATGAAAAAGTTCGCAATCGCTATCCGAATGTGCACTCTAAATGTACACCTTATGATCCAAGCCAGCAAATGACTACAAGGAGTCGAGGCCCAAACCAATTTGGTCAATAAAGTTGTACCTTCACGTTAGTTATAACTTTTAGCGTAATAATAAACGTTTGATCTTGACAATTGGTATCAAAGTAGGTTATGGATTTGATAAAAGGTATCATGGCATGGATGGAAGACATGGAGGGGTAGTAATTAAATAGCAATGAACAAGAAGAATATTTCTAAATATGTACAAATAAGTGAATTGATTTAAAGTATGCAACGTGAAGAAAAAGCTAAATTGTTAGCAATTCAATAATGATGATGCATGCCCACCTGTCCAATCATTATCTTATGCTACCATGAAATATCCCTTGTGGAATTTGACAACTTGGATTATATTTGAAATTACATCTCATCATCTCTCCTCCCTTGCTCCTTGGTTAATATTCCTTCTGTACCATTTTACCTGTCCTATTTACTATTCATTGGTCAAACCAACTCTTTCTTCATTGCTTATTTTCTTTAGTAATTTTCTATTATTTTTTAATTTAATTTTTTGTGTTTAATAGTACTTTTAATGTAGTTTTTAAATATATAAATTTTATATATTAATGCTAAACTTAATATTATGAAAATTTAAATTAAAAATAACTTCAGTCAAGCATCGTTAAACGAATCAGACAAACAAAATGGGACGGAGGTAGTACTTAGATACCAATAGATGTGTTACCCATCTCTTCATATAATTGCACGGATTATTAATTGTTGTATTTGTCTTCAATAAACTTCCATGGTATCCTATAATATTATGCATTATTTTTGGATGACAAGGGAAACACGCAATCACTATTCATGGTGTGTATTAAGTAAATACTGCATTGTAATCATAGACGGTAAATGACTACAAAAATTTTAATCAGCATAGGTTGCTCATAATTGATCAACTCAAACCAAGAAGACTTATGATATTTGAGTTAATACCCATTTTGGTCCCTCAATTATTAAGATTTCACCATTTTGGTCATCGACTTCCAAACTTGCTCAATTTCATCCACAACTATGCAATTTTTACTTAAAATAACATTCGTCGTCCAAACTAAAATAGTTATGATTAGGACCATTTTGGACATATATCACATCCACAACTATATATCACGTAACTACTTAACCTATGAGTGTGGACAATATGACCTTAAAACTCATGAGAGAGTACTTTGGCACCATTGATGTCTTGCTCGGTACGAATAGGAAAAGTTTCAGTGTGATCTTAGTTAACTGATTTGAGGAAATTGTCAAGTACCTTGTGGTCCAGTGGCCTCAAGTTGCTCCCTCATATGAGAGGTTGTGGGTACGAATAGGAAAAGTTTCAATGTGTGATTCTTATACCATTATTATATTTTTTATAATAAGATCGTTATATATATATATATATATATATATATATATATATATATATATATATATATATTGGTACTTAAACATTTTTTTAATCTAGTATTAATTTAAAAAAAAAGTGACAAATAAATCACTAAACTTGTTACATTTGTTCAATTACGTTATCAAACTAAAAACATATGCAATTTAATAATTGAACAAAAAAAAAGGTACAATTTACATGTTTTCAAGTATTGATTACTTAGTTGTTTGCTTACATGAAAATATTTATTATTTTTCAAGCTAACGTGGACAAAAGAAAAAAGAGGTGAGGCGATCATCTTAGGTCACACAAAGGAAGGAGATCTCCTTTAATTTTTATTTTTATTTTCAAAACTTTTGTTCTTTTTTCCATGTTATTAGCTTGAAAAATATTTAATATTTTCATGTAAATAGACGACTAAACAACCATTACCTAAAAACTTGTTGATAACCTATAAAAAAAATATAAATTACACATTTATTTTTTGCTTAGCTTGTTTGATGATCTAATTGCACATACTTTTAGTTTATGACATGCTTGTACAAATCTAACAAGTTCAATGACTTATTTGACATTTTTTTTTCATAAAAAATTATGGTAAAAGTATTGGAAAAGAATATTATCTAAAAATGGAAAGTATCAAAAAAGTAATTGTGAATAATAAGAATGATAATAATATAAAAACATGTGAGTACTTACAATATGCAGTTGCCCAATTAATGAAGTTCACCTACCCAACACTTGTCCCCAAGTTGTTAAGACAGAGATCGATGCTTTCCATCGCCATCCTCAATCTCTCCTAGCAATACATCTTCCAATACAATACTCAACTCTCTTGGTTTTGACTTTTTTGACATACCACTTTATAATAATGGATTTTGCTTGCTTATTGAATGATTACAAACTCTACTTGGGGATTATATAATCATTTGTGAGTTGTAAAATTTTTCTAAATTGATACATACATTTTGTCCATGTTAAATCAATGTATCAAGAATTTAAAATTTCCAAAATTAAAAAGTAATTTTATTTGTTTAGAAAATCTATATAAATGTGTTAAAATAGGTTTAAAATAGAGTAAATTTCACCAAATTTATAGTCGAAAGTGTTATCTAAGCAGAATAGTTAGCCAATTGAAAGATTTGCTATGATGAAAAACTTAATTAGTAGAAAAATAAGAGTTTTTAAGTCAGAGAAATACAAGAATGGAAGATGTAATTTGTATAGACTTGGCAAAGAAGGGTATATGAAGTGATATCTTAGCAAAAGAATCAAATTAAACCTATAAAGTTTATCGAAACAACATCTTAATCATAATAGGTTTGGCTTCGGAAGATTTTGTTTTATGGAAAAGGTTTTATCTACAGAAGCGTTTTAGTAATGGTGTCAGGACAAAACTTTATTTTAGCAGAAACAGTTCTTCATCATAAGACTCTAATGTTCATATGCGCGAGTCAAGTCAAACAAAAGGTATGCATGATTAGATAGAAGAGTTTAACTTGACAAAAGAGATGTTTTAACAAAAGACTTTAATTTGCAAAGCACAAGAAGTTTAGACTAAAAGTTACGATCAAAAGACAATGTTTGATGAATAGTGAAAAAACCTTCAGCAGAGACAAATTAAAGATATCATATTCATTAAAAACTCAAAAGATATCTACCATCCAATATGAGGAAGAAGAAGAGAATGTTTTCTAAAAGGCCAACTAGCTCCATATTTTTGAAAAAAAACAGTTATTGAACAAAACACATGATGAATCTAAGAAAAGATGTATTATAAAATTAAAATTGAGAAGAACGTCAAAATGAATTACTACATTTTTAGTTAAAGTCTCATTTTGTGCTGAAAAGTTGGAGCAAAATTTATTTTACGAGTAAAGCAACAAGTTTTTTTTTTAAGGCTCTTAGATACAACTATTGACACCTATGAAGGAGCGTCAATGTGAAACTTCAAAAGATTTTGAATTCAAAATGGAAGAATTCATCTTTGACAAATAAATAGAAGTTTCTTAGCTTTAATTTAAAAGTGTTACGAGAACTTATGCAAACAAGCATTATCTAGCCAACAAGTTTTCATCTATATGCTTCATTGGATCATCTAGATTCAAGTGCTCAACCTTAGTCTAACTTCATTTACTCTTGGAGAAAGGCAAGAACACAGCCTAAGAAGTTGTGCAAAGTATGCATAGAGAAAAAAAAATTAGTGATTTGCAACCATTTACTCTTGGAGAAAGGCAAGAACACAGCCTAAGAAGTTGTGCAAAGTATGCATAGAGAAAAAAAAATAGTGATTTGCAACCAAATAGTGTAAAGTGACTTCATGATAAATCCTTGTGAAGAATGAGTAAGCAATGAAGTTTATGGTGACTTTTGGCCAACCCTTAAAATAAAGGGTTATAGAGGAGAGATTTAGTAATAAAGGGACTTTGTGAAAAATCTTTGTAAAAGGACATTACTTTGTGGGAAATCTTTATAACAAATACAATAGTGGATTTCCTCATTAAAGATAAGGAAAAGAGGATAGATTAGGTGGATTATATATATATACCATCAACCGAAGCATTCCGTTCTTATTTATTTGCATTATATATTTTCACAATCTATAATTATATACTAACAAAACTCTTTCGAAATTGTTCTTAAAATTAAGCTGTGCCCTTTAATTAAATTAGAGAAATAAAAAATTTCCGTTGCACATATTCTTGTATCTTTATTTTTAAAATTCTAAAAGTTAGATTCTAATGATGGGAATAACTTTACTAAGAATATTAATTATCATATTTGGTTTTACCCTAGAAACATAATAATTAATTAAATTACCTAAAAAATTAATTAACATGTTTGGTTCGTTTAAACTTTTCCAAGAAAATTTTTAAAATTTCTAATATATCCTTGCTATATACAAACATAAATCTTAAATAAACAAACAATAGTTATATATACAATACAATGTATAATGAATCATGCTGTAAATTAAATTACAATGCATAACAAATCAAATTACGTACAAACAATCATGAACTAATACACACACTACACATTCCTAAAAAGAAATTTAATTTCTTATATTTATAAGAGATTTTTAACATGGCAGTATAACATCAAAAAGGATAAATATGTAATTGAATAAAGTTGATAAATTCTCAGTAGGCCATGAAAAAGAATCTCATCCCCTTAAGTAGGATTTACTTTCCTTGATATCATGGGATCTGATTTCCATTGACCTAAACTTTCTTAAGTCAAAAATTGCAACAAGCTTAGAGATAATTTTCCCACTTTTTAATTTCTCAGAAAAGTTCAAACTTTCAAGGCTATATATATATATAAAAGCTTCCGGGCCAACAATTTATAATTATAATTAACAAATTAAACATACATCACATATGAGCTTTAACTTGTTGATTAGCTAGAAATAAGCTTCGTCTCTAACGCGGCTTAGTCTGTACTTCATAGTTCATACACATATATATGAATATGTGGTGTATTTTTCCAGTATATATAAGTACTTAATTTCATTCATAAATTAAGAATTACTATAATTAGCTATATTTGATTGCAACTGCTGTAGAAATATTATAATTATATAATTGTATTTATTATACACAATATTGTAATTCTATTGTAATGTTACATTCATCATCATTTCAAATAGTGAAAAGGTTTCATATTTTCTTGATTTTTATATTTTTAACAGTAAAACCTGCAACTACCCATAGTTGAACGATTTAATAAAAAGAATTGATAGATAGCTTCCATAAAAAGACATGTTTGAAACTTTGTAATTATTAAGTTAATTATGTGACCACTTCAGCTGTGATGGTGCATTTTTTTCTTCATTGTTTTTCTATAGATATGGGGAATAAGTAGCCAGATGCTTTTGTCAATTGAAACACCATCCATATTTGGTTCTCATAGCTAGGATCATTGAATCTGATTCCTCAAGTATAATTAGCCTCTCTTTATTGCATACCCATATATAGTTTTAGTATTTGATATAAAAGAAAAAAAAAAGATAAATTATTATTATTTTTTCGATTGAAATTTCGACCACAAAAATTCCCATCAAATAAGATTAAGGAGAAAAATACGTTACTCCAAATTAAAAAAGCATCCCATGTTCTTGTTTCGATCACATGACTAGTTTGCTCTTTTGAAGCTCATTTTAGTTTTGCACGGCATCCTTGTACTAAGCAGGTTTAATATAGTACTCCACATCCTTATGTTAGTTTTTTTATGATGGGGATCAAATATTTATCATGGCTCATCTTAAATGCACAATATATTTGTTTTAATACCAATTATCAAGACCAAACATTTATCGTTATGCCAAAATCATAGCTAGTAACGAAGAATACACATTTCGTAATAATATAATGAGGGTCATGTTCTAATAATAAAAATTTATTGATAGTTGACCAAGTAATTATAGATTTGGAAAATTCCTAGAGCCTAAGGGAAAATTCTTACAGATTCATTTATAAGCTAGGGTATGTATGTCATCATAGTGCTTTGATTTATGAGAAAGTTTATAATCATTATTCAAAAGTGCACTATTGGGGAAACCTTAATAAAATAATATAAAAAGATAAACCAACCTAAATTGTCTCTAGTTGATTTGAAAGTATGCTCTAGGTGAAGCCCGCCTTGTGATCCTAGACAATAAAAGACCATAAGAAGATAGAGCAGCCTAGGTTAGTAGGTTGCTCATAATTGCTCGACTCAAACCAAGAAGGCCGACAGACAGCTCTTATGAAAAGTCAAACTTAGATTCTTAGAACTTTGTATTTACCCAACCAATTGTCTAACCAACTTGAATAGAGTTGCCCGGCGAGGTAGGTCAAACTATCATATGGATGAAGTGAAAAGTCTTCACCAATAAGAAATTTGATTCCCAAACTTTGATATAGTGTTTAAAAAGAAAAAAGGCAAAATAATAATAATAACAAATAAATCGATTGTCGGTTTATCAACTCTCTCGTTGGTACTACTTCTATATGCAAAAGTCTTACTCGTCTCATTAGCTATCTACTTACCATCTATCTCATAGATAGATTGTTGGATTCTATTGCACCAAGTCTTACTTTAAAGTACTTATACATTAAAGAGCAAGAACACAAACAAACAAATAAATCTAGTTCTTCAAAAAAAAAATTATAAATCTAGTACTACTCAACCGAAATTAGTGTCATGTACCCAGAAATAAAAACTGTAACACTTTACAAAACATCAACCCTTGACCTCGGAATTTAGCCTCAGTAGTCACTAGTCAGTATTGCCAAGCCCTATACAGCCTTCATCCTCAGCAAATTGCACCATTTAAATGCATAAAGGGATCATGCTGCAGCCTGCAAGTGCATATGATAATTTAATTATTAATATATGCATGTTAGTCTGTTAAATTGGTAACGATAAGATTTTAAATTTGATTCCTAATCGGAACTGCTTATTAGTTTTCTTAGTTTAAGTCGGTTGGCTATATGTGCAACTTAAGTTGGTTTATCTTTTTGTGGTCCTCTACAGGCTAAGAGTCTAAGATCACAAAACATGATTTACTCAGCGCATAAATAAATAAATCATGGCAAATAAATTAAGGAGTAATTAATTTATTAAGAGTGCTGCTTCCGTCACAACCCCAGATACGAGTGACGTCTCACATCTTAATACATTGGTAATGGCGATTAACTTCTTAAACACAGCGATTAATTAAGGATTGATTCTCTGGTTCCACCCAAATACAATCGACATCAAACCTGAATTGAGGCCAAGTGAAGTGCATTGTCCAATTGTCTTCCCAAATTCCTAGATTATTAATTAACATGTCTGTAATACTATATTAGCAACTAGCCATGAGTTGGCCTAACTTGTTATCCCCAAGTTTAATTAATTTATTATATCGTCGCAGGTGAATAATTTTTTTTTTCTTTTTAATATATAATTTGATAACAAAAAAAATTAAAGAAAACCTTGTCTTGAGCCGTCCATCCCAGTCTTTGTCGTGTTTGTTGCTATACCACATAAAATAATTAACGTAATCCCACATGCAAACTTGCTGTTTTTACTCTATTAGCAGCCACTAATAATTGCTAATGCCATATATAATCGAATTAGCTTCTTTAATACTGTCTCAATAATTATACTAGTATCAATAATCTTTTCGACAGTAAAAGATTGTATCAATAATACTGTCTCAATATAATCAAAAAATGTTTTACACCATTACAATTATCACTTTCTATTAACTACTTATCAATAAAAAAATGATACGCCATGAAGGGACTAATTAATTGTATGAGTCTCTAGCATAATCCATTACATTATAGGATTCTTGTTCAAGGCATCGTGGTCGAGTGACAATAGTCTATGACTTTTGGATAAAACGTCTATGAGTTGATCTCCAATTACTTTAAACGTACAAAAAAGATGACACTTCATAATTATTAAATTATGAAAATTGCTTTACACCCTTACAATTATCACTCTCTATTAGCTACGTATTCAATAAAAAGATGACACGTACATTAGGGAGTGACTAAAGTGGTAATTGTATGTGTTTCTATCATGATCCATTAAATTATAGGATTCTTGATCAAGGCATTGTGGTCAAGTGACAATAGTCTATGGCCCTGTTCGGTAAATGGTTGTCAGCTGATTGTGTTGGTTGTTTGGGTTAGAAAGTATGATTTGTTGATAACATTAGTGGATTGTAGAAAGTTGTTTGATAGATTAATTGTTAGCTGATAGCTGTTTGGTATAATTTCTTTTATAAAAAAACTAATTGAAAATGCTGCTTTGAGTAGCCTTTTGAATTTTAGCATTTTGGAGTTACAAAAAGCTTATTAACCAAATAACTAATAGTGGTCAAATAAGCCAAAATTGGCTGATAGGCTGATTATTTACCAAACAGGGCCTATGACTTTTGGATGAAATGTCTATGAATCGATCTCCAATTACTTCAGACTTCAGACGTACCAAAAAGATTATAGGGTGTGTTTGGTTCACATGGGAATCGGAATGGGAATGGGTATCAAATACTTGGTGAGCGTAATGTGTTTTGGTGAAAGTATTTTGCATGTTTGGTAGTAGGGTGGAATGAGAATGATTATTAATAGTTGGGGAAGAAAGAAGGAAGGGAAATGAAACCCTTATTTAATAAGGGTATGAGTTTTTCAATTAATGGGATATTCCAAACCCATAGTAATATTATAAAAACCTGTCAACCAAACAATAACAATCACTTTGATACTCATATCTTATGCCAAAACTCGTCAACCAAACACACTATATTCCCCCTTGATTAAATAATTAATCAATCACCAACTATCGTGTAGTGTGATAATTTCAAATGGGTAGTCATATGTTTGAACCCTGATAGTGAGGACTTAAATTTTTTGAACTGAATATGTTTGAGAAAGTATAGAACATGTACTTACCTTATAAAGAGTCATGATTATTTCAAAAATAATTAATCAACCATAATAAGTTCGTTAAATGATATTAAAAATAAAAAAAAATAAAAAAAAAAACCACACACACACACACAATTATGACTCAATATAGGTTTTTTTTGGTCGAAAAAATCAATATAAGATTTAATCAGCCCAATGGGCTCGAACTACATTATGGGGCAGTTTCTTTGTCAGGCTTTTCATAACTATTTAGTTGACCCAATTGTTAAAAAACAAAAATACTTAATTGGGCCTTTGAAAGTCGGCCCAATTTCAGTAATTAAGTACAAATATCTACAAATTCACGAACCTATTTACATTTTCTTATAAATTTGATGGCTTATCTCATATTTTTTTCTATCTATCTACATCTACATCTACATACATACTGATAACATACATATACAAATTTAATAAGAGCTAATAAAGTTAGAGTTCTAACGGAAAGAAAAAAATATTGATAGTAATTATTTACTTAAACAAATAGTTCTTTTTTTTTTTGGAGGATGAAAGCCCTTTTTTTTTTCTTTTTGAACGATAGACCTCATTAATAAACATCAAGAACAATTACAACAAGGTTCAATAATCATTCCATACAATCTGACCTAGAACTAAACTTTCTAGCTAAGCTAATAAAACATAGATTCACAAATTGTGTTACAAGAGAGTTTTGATCTTTAGAGAACCTTAAAGCTTTTATCAAATAAATGATGATCTTGCCGAATGTAGACAAGTCGACCTCTAGATAGAACGACTTGTATAGCACCTGAATTTTTATCTTCTTACTGAAGTCCCTTGACATTGTTGGGTTTTGTGTTTGTTGGTCACTGCGTTCCTTGGGGATGATTTGTTGGCAAAGAAGACATTCAACTAACCCAATAATTTGAAGCGGGAAACTACCCCGTAATATTTTTTTGACTACATCACAGTTGTTCTTTTTAAAGGTAAATCGTATTTCTTTATTAGGCCTTCCTCATTAGTGGAGTTTTTATTGTGGTTTTTAAGGAGTGTAATTAGAAAAGAGCAGACGGTAAGAAAAAGAAAAAGATTAAAAAAAAAACAAAGCTGATTTGTCAAAAATAATAATAAATAAATAAATAAATCCGAGCTATTAACGCGCCCGCATAGGCGCAGTAGTAGCTATCACGAGGTGCAGCAAAGATGAAGCTGGTCCCACAACTATGCAAAACCCCTTCATTTCCACGAGATACTATCATCATCTCTCTCTTCTAAGGTGGCAAATTCTTTCTTAAAACCCGCGCTAAAAAGACTATTAGAGATGGCCTCAATATGATTTAAAATGTATGAATTTTTATTATCAAAAGTAGTATTTATTTATACTATCATTTTTAGAATTTTAGACCATCGTTTTTACAAAATTGCAAACATTTATTTTAGTGACAAATGACAATTATAATCAACATATCATATATTATCTTACATTCATATACTTTGAATTATCAATTTAAATAAACAAATTCAACATTCAATTACATATGCATGAACATCTCATATATAATTTTGCATTGATATATATTTTGAAATACTTATATTTTAAAATAAACACGAGACATTATTCTATTCGCGCAATGTGCCTAAAAACTAGTTATATTTGATATTATTCCTAAGGTGGTAACGAATGGGCAATATGGGGGACACATGTGTCATTTCAAGAAAACATTTATACTGAGAAAAGGGTTTATTTAGCTGTAAAAGGCGAGAAGGGTTTTAGCAACAGAGGCTATCTCTCTAGGGTTTCTCATTATCGGCCGTCGGGCAAAGATCAATCCAATCGGGAAGAACTGAACAAGTATGGATTCATTCTCGTCGCCGTCAAGCGGGTCGTCGGATGATGTGATGGACCAGCTCAAAAATCAGCTCGCCCAAGCTTATTTTGAGCAGTTCATTGAGGTACCTTACTCTCTTCTCTTTTTCTCTCTGCTTAAAGAAGCTTACTTGTTTATGCCCCTACAACTGATCTGTATACTCAATTTTTCGTAAGATTACTGATTTTTTTTTTATTGGTGTTTCGAAAGTATATGTATTTATGTGTGTATATTGTTAAATCAATCTAAATCTTAATATAATTTCCCAGTCCAGTTCATATACACCTGATTCCAATATTCCATGTTTCTCATTTTTGCTGTAAGCCATTGAGCTACATTGTTCTTGATAATAGTTTCAAATTTTCAAGCATGTTTTCATCAACCCATTCTATACTGATCAGCTCATCCATCGTGGCAGAAAGAAATGCTGTTCTTACCCTAGGAATTATCATTTCATGCACAACTCTCTTATAATTAGGAGTGCTCATTTTCTATGTGTGATCTATCTGCAACAGAAGTTACAATCGGCTGGTCTATGATACAATTACTCTTTTTTATTAAAAGTTTGAAGCTTCATTCTTATCAACAAAAGTATGTCACATATTGGTAGTGGGATTAATTAGAGAAACATGTGTTTTTTTTTGTTTGGCATTATTTATATGACATATATACTAAATCATTAATGTCATGCTGGCAGCATAGAATTGTGCATTGATTGGATATGAATTTTCTTTCAAATGTATCTTAGGCAATTTTAATGCTGGCTCAGGAATTCTAAGGACTGAAATCATTAGTGTAATTGTGTAAATTTTGTTGCAACTAGCCAACTACTCTGTATATTATAAGGACAAAGCATTAGTTTAAGTTCCATTATAAACTTGTGAAATATATCTAGCCTGGCATTGTTTCTCACCTGTACTTCAAAAATGTTTTTTTTTTACAACATTGCAGTTGAGATATTAAACCTAATGTTATAGGTAAGATGAGATGAGAGGCTGTTTCATGATCCTGTCGAGACGATATGGCTGATAAAATTTTGCTAATTATTGTGGAGTACAATCTATGGAAGCAATTTCAAAATTACTTAAATTTATAGCTTTGAAACTTTTTTTTTTTTTTTGTTCTTTCCTTTTGTTGATGCATCAATTTACTCCCTGGAAAGGCCAGCATACTTGATGCCAATTTCATGATTGTGGAATGTGAAACAGAGCTGCTCTTAACTCTTCAATTTTCTTGAAAATGCTATGCATATATGCATGATTGTAAGGCCACTAGCATAAGTAGATTCACAATCTGTATAGGTTTTCAGACCATATAACATTCCTGTTTATTTGTTACAGACTGTGAGAGAGAAATGCTTTGACAAGTGCATAACCAAGCCTGGGAGTAGCTTGAGCGGGGGCGAGAGCAGTTGCATCTCCAGGTGCGTTGATCGATATATTGAAGCCACGGGTATCATCAGCAAAGCTCTCTTCAGCCAGCCACGATGAAACTGCTGCCTGATTATGATTACGTTCCAACCATACAGACGATGACTTGGTCTAGAGAACATTTTTCTCGTAGATGATCCGTGATGTATTTTGCTATGTTTCACCATTTTGAATATTGTTCAATTTGAGGATATTATGCAACTCTCTGAACTCTACCTTTGTCAGATAATTTGACAATATTATTATTATTACTCAAATAATCAATCAAAATACAATTGAAAAATTACAGGTGTTTATTTACTCCAAACCCAACTCTAAAACAGCTAATATCTTTGTCAATTTTGTTCCCTCTAATGTACTTCAAAAGCAAAAATGCATCAATCCTGGATGCCCTCAGAAGATGACCCTCCACCTTTACCTAAATCCTTGTCTCTGTGACTCTGTTTCAACTTCAGCCATTATATTTACTGCTTCAAGGTGTGTAGTATGTACTCGGCATAAAGATCCCTGTATAGACAACAAAACACAACAGTATATATATATATATACACATGATATGCAAGAATCTAAGGCATATGAGAAACAAGGAATCTGTGTCTTACATGGAGTACTGGATAGCATCCACAGCTTTACCAGAAGGCAGAAAATCATTGACTGCCACAATCTTGTTCTCATTTTTCTTGTCTGCATAGGAATCAAGAAAATGTTGGACGAGGGTTACGCCCATACTGAGCACAAATCAAACGACAATGGATAAGAAGAGGAGCATACAATCTTCAAAGAAGCGGCGGATTTCAGCTAGACGATGAGGAGGGAGCTGGTTGATGTCAGTGTAGTGGCGATATTCAGGATCGTCAGCACAGACTGCTATGATCTTGTCGTCCATCTCTCCCTATACAAAGACGGAAAACATTAATCTCAAATGAAAACAGATAATAAGTGAAAACTGATCTTAGCCATATATAGAACCTGATCAATCATAGGCATGAGCCCTATGGGCCTGGCTCGGAGAAAGGCACCAGGAATAACAGGCTCCTGCATGAGGACTAATACGTCCATGGGGTCGTTATCTTCACACAATGTACGAGGAATGAAGCCATAGTTGTGAGGGTACACCACTGATGAATACAAGATACGGTCAACCTGGGAATCCACAAAACAAGTATGAGAGTTCATACATATATATATATATATATGCAAAGAAGATTTGACATTTTGAGGGGATGATCATCAATATATCATGTTACACCTTTATCAGACCAGTTTTCTTGTCAAGTTCATATTTCACTTTGCTTCCTTTTGTAATCTCAATAACCTGCAAAATGCAGCACATTAGGATTATGCATATGAAACAAATTGACTATGAATCTAGGATAGTACTAATTAATACAACATCGTTGATTACTTACGCAATTGACAATGTTTGGAGCTTCAGCTCCTGCACAGAAGAACGGAAAACAAAAACAATTAACAAATTGAAGCATATGTTCCGTCTCAATTAAAAACTAAGCTAATACTGTACTACATAGCTTTAACTAAGAATGAATCGAAGACGGAGAATATAATGACCTATCTCAAGATCATGCCAAGGATGGGCAGCAACAGATCTCCTTGACAAAGAAGACAAGATCCTCTCATTCAGCTTGGGAACACCCTTCTCATTAGTAGCTTCTTCGTTGCTCATCTTAATTATATTTTGTATATACTGATGATGTTTTGGTGATGATGATTATTATTTATTAGGAGATGCAGTGAGTAATTAATGTGAAGCAAATGAATGTTTTGGATTGTAGTTTATATAGTGTAGCTTGTGACACACAGCGCACCTTTAGGGCATCCATGAATCGGTCAAACTCTCCAACAGCCATTGAATTAGGGTAATAAATACAGCCTATGCTTTTTCTCTTCAGTGAATCCCACGATTATTACACTCTTTTCTCCTATATTAATGCGCCTTCCTAACTTTGTTCTACATGTCCACACATCTATCATTTTTTTTTGGATGAGAAAGAGAAACTTGTCGCCACTATTTGAGGATGTATACAGGATAAATTCCGATTTTGTGTAGTAGTTCACAAACTACCAAGGAAAGATAAATCACACTAGAAAAATCATGTGTAACAAGCTCGACCCAGAGGGTATTGGCAACACACCTATAGTTTAACCACATTAGAAATACTGTGTGTGACGGACTCAACCGAAAGGGTATTGAAACAAACATCTGTAATTTATATATACAAGAATACTAAAGAATTCTAACTGCAACACAGTATGCACAAGCAATGAGCTAGGATTCTTATAGTATAAGACATCCTACCAGAAAGGGCAACCCCAATCAAATTAGTCGGACAATTAACTTAGGAATAAGGTTCAAATTGACCACTGAACGTAACCTAAAAGTGCAATTAGACCATTGAACGAAAACAATGTGCAATTATGCCACTGCACACTTCAAATGCATGCAATTTCACCTGATAGCAGGTTACCTTCCATTTCATCAGGTTGCCTACTTACCTGGATGATGATGTGACATTTTAAAATAATTTTTTAATAATAAATATAAAAAATAAAAAATATTAATTTTTAATATTAATTTTTTAATTTTTATTTTTAAAGTTTATTATTTAATAAATATTAAAAAATTTAATATTTTTTAATATTAATTTTTAATATTTTAATTAATTTTTTAATATTTTCAATTAATTTTAATTTTTAATTTTAAACTTATTATTAAAAAAATATTTTAAAATGTCAACTCACATTAAAACATGCAACCTGATGAAATGGAAGGTAACCTGCTATCAGATAAAATGAAATAGAAGGTAACCTGCTATCAGGTAAAATTGAACGGATTTGGAGTGTTCAGTGACCTAATTGCACATTTTTTTCGTTCAGTGGCCTAATTGCACTTTTAGATTTCGTTCAGTGGCCAATTTGAACCTTATTCCGTTAAGTTAATAATCACAAAATTTTAAGTACTCATATCGCATTTTGAATAATGGTTATAAACTTCACCTAACAGTCTACCTCAACTTAGATATTTCTGGCTACCATGGGGCCATTGGACCTACATATGCTTTCATTTCTCTGCACCTAAATTTGGCAAACTTTTTCATTCAATTTATTAATGTTTAGCCTGTTCTGTCGCATAAATTAAAGAATTTTAAGTTGTTCAGTTGTTGACTATGAATATGAATCCTGGAGGGAAACAAACAGCATAGACAGAATTTAAGTGTCTTGCCCGCCCGCATGTATAGCTCAGTTAGTTACTAAGTGATAGAGTGTGAGCAAAAATTTAAGTGTCTACCAAAAAGTTACAGGTTTCTCCTGCAAAAAGTTAAACTTTTTTCATCTATCAGAAATCTACAAGTAAATGTAATCAAGACTGAAGTGGGAACTGTCCAAACAGCTATGAAATTAAAGCACAGGACTTTTTTTTTTGAGTTCTATTGACTCCGTTACAATGTAGTATCTGTTTATAGCTACTTTCTCAACCAAATAAAGCACAGAGAGCCAATATCGCCTCCACTGAGGCTCGAACCCAACAGCTATGAAATTAAAGCACAGGACATATAAAACACGAAAATGATGTTCAATTCAATATACCAGTGAAACTTTTTCTAGTGTAAGGAGCAGATACAAACAAGCTGAAAGGAAACAGACTCCTTCAACAACACCTCATCATCTACCCTCTTTCTATCTGGATAGTTACATGGCTAATGTTGTACTCCCTCCTAATATAATCAATCACCTTATCTAGCACCAGGTCAGCATCGGCATCGGGTTTAATCTTGACGTGGCAAGCTAACAGCACCTTCCCTACCGTAATCGCCCATATGTGTAGCTCGTGAATTGCAACCACCTCCTCCATCTCGCACAGGCCCTTCTCCAGCCTCGTGGCATCGATTTCCCTGGGCGTGCTCTCCATCAAGACTTCAAGGATGTTGCGCAACATTCTAATGGTCGTGAAGAGCACGACTATGGAGAAGATGAGGGTGCAAACTAGATCGATGATCTTCCACTCTGGTTTATACCATATAATCGCTCCACCAATCATCACCCCTATGCTTTGAATAGAATCCCCCAGTACGTGAAGATAAGCCCCTTGAACATTTATGTTCCTTTGCTTCTTTTTTGTATTTTTCGGCTCACTTTCACCCTCGGTGCTAGCATTGAGTAGAGGCCTGGCAAGATCAGCTTCATGTGCATCATGATGATGATGATCATCATCATCATTACTAGGATGTTCTTGATGATGATGATGATGATCAGGATTAGGATGTTCTTGATGATGATGATGGTGGTGTCGGTTCACTGATATTCCATGCATGTCCTGAGCCTCATGACCATGATCATGACCATGCCCTGCATGGTCATGATGTCCATGATCATGTCCATGTCCATGACCGTGACTATGTCCATGATCATGACCGAGCAAGAGAGCCATAACGATATTAACTACTAGGCCGAAAGCAGCTACTGCAAACATAAGGAAGCCCTGGACTTCACCAGAACTGTTTATAAGTCGTTCAATGGCTTCATAAACAAGAATCCCAGTAAGAAGCCATATCAATTGTATCGAAACCAACGCACCGAGAATCTCAATCCTGAAGAATCCATACGACTGGCGTGGGGTAGCTTCCCACCCCGATGCCCACAGTGAAAACAACGATATCGCAAACGATGCAACATCCGACAGCAAATGAGCCGCATCTGTCAATATCGCAAGACTGTTTGCTTTGATACCTCCGACAACTTCAACCGTCATAAAGATGACACAAAGCACAACAGCAATCCAAAGTTTTCTCATCGATGCTGCACGCTCTTGTGCATCCTTAGAACTGGTTTTAGCATCTGAAAATCCACAAGGCGCTCCCCCACAAACTTTACTTCCAAGAGAACTCTTACTTGGCACTGGAGTATCACCTACCTCAATAAGAAGTTCACGCTCCAAAGATTGTGTGTCCATCTGAACATGGAGTACACAAAATCATTATCAACAATGGTAGTTAAATCTCACCATGATTAAAGCACTATAAGAAACTTATACACCTATAAGTAACTAAACATTATTCATCATTTTACACAGGATAACAAGCAGAAACATGCTTTCATCAAACAAAGCACTATAGACTATGGAGTTTGGAGTTCCATTGAAATGCATTTCAAATGGAGCATGTAAAGCATAAAGGTGCAATGATTTAATAATAAACTATAATTTATCAAAAAGAGGAAGGTGAAATGAAAAAGTGCAGCACAAAATGTGGAGTAATTTATTAAGAAAATCAGTGAGTCAAAATTACCAAACAGAAGTACGAGGGTCAAAGTTTCAAAAGTAATAGTAGTAGCTGACAATGTTGAAGAAGCCTACAGAACAGAATTACAGATGACACATTGACACACCCAACTACCTCAGCCACTAGTTTAAACTAGCTAGGACTTTTGCACTGCCGAACGATACACACACACTTTGAGTCTCATCACTAAGGTAGAACAAACAACATTATCTCAAAAATCATCAAATTCTCATAGATATGTTGTAACAAGACATGAAGTACTAGACGAAGGAAAAAACTGAATGCACAATGGATGAGAGTAAGTTTACATCCCCTTTGTTCTCCTATCAAAAGGAAGCCCTACCAAGTTCATCTAGGTCTTTTAAAATCTAAGAATTATAAAGTGCATTAAAGTATACTCCATAACCTCATTAAAGTTGAATTGTTTAGCAATAATTGCAGAAAACCTAATCATTGAATTAGAACAAATAGCCCAAGTAGGACTAATCTAGCTCTATCATAGTATTATACTACATAATTTAATTTAATTGATATGGTATGACCTAAAAGGCACCAATAACTTTTGAGCACAATACATGTGACTTTCAGTGTTTTTAGCAGGTAAAACTAAGAATCAACCATTCCATCATGTCAACGAATTAAAATACCACCCTACATATTAGTAAATCAAATCCAAGTTCTTTTCTTCTAAAACTGAAATAACAAAACAGTGTAAACAACTTGTGAGACAAAAATTTAAGTTTGGCATGAACTGAAACCTAAAAAATTGACAAGGAGCAAATACTATTCAACTTTCATCTGTTTTTTTTGTCTTGGAGTCCATGGCTTATTCTATACCACTCAAACTCCATCCTCCTTCTGTACTAGGAGGAATGAGGGGGTGGAGAGTGATGTGGTGTGCATTTCCATGCATCAGAAAACAGAGACCAGAATAAAGACACAAGAGAACAACTTGAAAACACATACCCCTGTAGGCATTTTTCCTAGTTCAGAGATGGTCAGATATTAGTGAAACACACATTTATACTCAACAAAAACTTCTTATTTATATTATGAATATGAAACTCAACAAACTAAAACTAAAAGGGTAATAGTGAAACCCAATCTCCCACTCACACAAGGCAAGCCAACCAACACACTCTAAAAGGGAACATTAAAGGTGGGAAAAAATAGATAAGGCCGTAAAAAGCAGACACCACCAATCAATTTGCCTAATCAAGAATCTTCGAGAACAACCCAGACTTAAAATCAGATAACATATAAACAAATAGAACCCTTGAATCTGTACCTTTTGATTGTAAGTTTTAATCAGAAGAGGCGTAAAAGTGGTAGAACAAACCTTCTTCCCTTCGCCAACTGGAAGAAGAGAGAATAGCAATGGACACGTGAAGGGAGGGAGACGACGGGTAAAGATCAGCTTTTTGCAATCATACCCTACAGCAAGAAGCCGGAAAGACTGGGATTAAATAAATCGGCTGTTGATGTTTTCCTTTTCTTATTCTCCCAAATATATACTGAATATATATAGGGAGATTCAAGAGAGAGAGTGAATGATAAATTACACCATCATGTCGATAACAAAAATCCAAGATGCATCACGTTGATAACAAATACGGAGTAATATGCTTATTTTCTGAAAAATAAACTAAACATAGAAAGGGTGTGTTTGGTTCGCACATAAAAATTAAAAATTGGAATAAAAATCAAATTTCGGTAATGATAATGAATTCTGGTAAAAATATTTTACATGTTGGCAATAGGGTAGAATTGTAATGATTGCGTTTGGTTATGTATAATCTTATAATGGGAATAAATGTTTTAAAAATACAAGAACAAAAAATCAAGAGAATTTATTATAATATAAAGACATCCAAAGCACCAATAAGAAAAAAAAAAAAACAAAAAACAAAAATCTAAAAGCACTAATCCAAACTTAACAATCAAATTATCAATTAGGACCGGGAATAATGAAATGAAACTCTTATTTTATTAGAGAATGTGTTTTCTAATTAAGGGGTAATCAAATTTCATAGTAATATTCTAGAAACATATCAACCAGAAAATAATAATAACTTTGATTATCATTCCTGATAGCTAAACCCATGAACCAAACACACTCAAAATTTAATTTCTTAACTTTTAGTTAAATAAAAAAAAAATTATTTTCTGATCTTCTGTCAAAGATATGAAAATATATATATATACCCGCGGGTTAGGCGGGGCGGGCTAAAAAAAAACACGCCAAAATACGGGTTCAATTTATTGCCATTAAGTATAATTTTATGGACATATAAAACAAATGTTATGAACATAGTACAAAATGGATGTTATTAAACATGATGCGTTTGTAGTATAATATTTGTATAGATTAAGCTTTGTTTTTTATGAACATTATGAACATATTATAGAGTGAATGAAAATACATATGAAGTACGTTTAGTTTAGTGTTTGTAAATATTAATGTTTATGTTTATGGACATATTTATATAGAACAAATATTATGAATATAGTACATGATGAATGTTATTAAACATTATGCGTCCATAGTATAATGTTTATGTACATTAAACTTTATTTTTATGAATATCCAGAAAGAGTATTATGAACTTACTATAGAGTGAATTAAAATACATATGATGTACTTTTAGTTTAGTATTTATAGAGATATATAGGTCCAGGTCCACCCACGTTCGCTACAGGAGGCACAGGAGTTGGCCCAGGGGGAATCGTCACTTATGAGAAGTGAATCAAACCCGGGTTCTCCCGGAATTCTTCTTCACAAAGAGAGCTCACTTGCCACTTGAGCTACCCCATTGTGTTAGTATGTAAATGATAATGTTATTAAATATAATGACTAAATAACACTTAATATAAAATAACATCGTTTTGTACTAAGTCCACCATGCAAGGTACAAACCTTGGTCCATTATATAATTTTCCATTAAAACGTGACATAATGAATTTCACTACTTTGATCCTCGACTACTAAAGTTGCTCAATTTAGTCTTTAATTATGTAATTTTTACCTAAAATGGTCACTCGGCTATTAGAATTTCACCACTTTGGTCCTCGACTACTAAAGTTACTCAATTTAATCCTTAACTATGCATTTTTTTATACCTAAAATGGTCCCTCAACTATTGAGATTTCACCACTTTGGTCCTCGACTACAAAAGTTTCTCAATTTAGTCCCCAACTATTCAAATGTTAACCTAAAATGTAAGTTTATTGGGATTTTGGGACCTTTTTGGAGAGTCGAGAACCAAAGTTATGAAATTCTAATAATCGAGGACCAAAGTGGTGAAATCATAATAGTCGAGAGACCATTTCAGGTAAAAATTGCATAGTTAGGGACGAAATTGAACAACTTTGGTAGTCGAGAACTAAAGTGGTGAAATCCTAATTGTCGAGGAACTAAATTAGGTAAACAATTAAATAGTTAGGGACTAAATTGAGCAACTTTAATAGTCGAGGACCAGAGTGGTGAAATTTTAATAGTCGATGGACCAAATCAGGTATTAACTCTTAATACTATTGAAAAAATAATGAAGTACATGAATTTTGCATAAATTGAAACCAAGGGGTCGGCGCAAATTATATTGTGGACCATGGTCCACAATGCATGGTGGACCATGATCATAGCTGATACTGTAGTTGTGTTGAACGGATACTGCAGTTGTGTTGAAAAGATACTGCAGTTGTGTTGAAAGGAAACTACAGTTGCACGGAACAGAGATCGTTCATCCGTTCAACACAACTACAGTATCCGTTCAACACAATTGCAGTATCTTTTCAACACAACTGCAGTTGCAGATGGATGACACGGTCTCTGTTCTGCGCAACTGCAGTTTCCTTTCAACACAACTGCAATATCCTTTCAACACAACTGCAGTATCAGTCCAACACAACTGCAGTATCAACTATGACTCATGGTCCACAATGCATTGTGGACCATGGTCCACGGTATAACGACTGAGGGGTCGGAGGGGAGGAACAATATCCAAAAGTTATAATAGATTATCCAGGTCATATATGGCAACGAGATGCATATATGTCATCATAATATAACTTCCAGTCTTCCACTTTGAAACCGAAATCACCTAACCTAACACCCCTGCAGCTATGCAATCTCCATTATATTAATTAAATGCCGCTTTCTCTAGCTGGCCCTGAAACGGTTAGCTATTTGATAATGAAATGGACAAATATTTATGTGTACTATCCATCATTAAGAGCTAATGTCGTCATTGCTCTCTCTGCAACACCTTTCTGTGTCTGTTTCGATATAATGGGTCCCAATCATCCGCCATTAGAAGCCTTGAAGGTCATTTTCATTCTCCTTATTTGTCTTCTCCATTCTGTTTGTATTTCTCCGGTGGATTCTACAAGACAAAATGCGTACCGTGTTTGATAAACAGTTAATTTTTTTTTAAATTTATTTGACCAACTTTAGTGGTTTAAAGTAAGTGTTTAGAAAATAATTTTTTGATTTAACTTATGGAGGCTAATAAGCTAAAAATAATTTACACGTTGTTGGTTATTGTGATGTTTATGTTTATTCAATGTTTGTTCAAATTTACATTTTTAATGTTAAATTATTATTAATATTTTATAACCGTTAATCTTTGACAAGATCAATGGATGAGATTAGTCCATAATTTTTACATGAATGATAGTTCACATGATTCAATTCTCTCTATATATATATATATGCACACTCTCTCTCACTTTAAAAATTGTCTTGCAAACTTGCAATATATGCAAGTTTACAAGCTGCCACTTCACTCTGTCAAATGTGGCAGAGTGAGGCCAAATTATTTTTAATAAAGTTGATTATTATTCTATTATTACATTATATTTTAAAAGTGATTAAAATTATATATTTTAATAAAGTTAATTATTATTATATTTTAAAAGTGATTACAATTATATTTAACGACACAAGAAGGTAGTGAATAATTGTAAATAAAATAACAGTATGATGTTTTTTTTTAAAAGTGAGATAATATTGTATGATGACTGATGTGTAAGTAGACGTAGAAAGATGTGGTTATATTGATGTGTTTTGATTTTTTGCCTATATCCAATAATATTTATTGTTATGTTTCTAAATATTTTATTTTTATTTTTCAAATTATCTTGTTTATTTTCAAATTGTTATGTACTTTCAATTTTCAAATTATCTTTTATTTTTTATTTTTTATTTTTTATTTTTTATTTTAATATTATGTATTGATAGGTACAATAACCTATAGCCATGGTGCAAAATGATTCCCATGTTGACAATATATGTTTTTCAATGTTACAATCATGACTTCTGTTTTGTCTTTTAATGTATATGTGTGTCGAAATTAAAATGACAAGAGTAACCTAAGGTGGGGTTGAGTGAAAGGAACTCTTCGTCCTTAAGCAAAAGTTAAGGGTTTGATTATTAATTTTGGGTATGGAGCAATCTTAAATTTCTAGGTCATCTATTCCACTTAATAGAGATACTAGTAAGGGGATTAGTTACTGTATTTAACATTAGAAACTCTAGGCTATACCCAAAAAAAAATGTAAAAAAAGGAAAAGAGTAATATTGATTTACACTCGAGGAAACTATGTGAACCACAAAACTTTTCATATCTTAATTATGTGTTGTAGTCTTGTAGAAAGTTATTTAACGGAATAGTTATGCGGGGAGTGGTTAGATTCCCCTCCTTTTTTTCTTGTTGACTGTCTCGTTGGAGATTTAATGAATTAAGTATTCCTTTTCAAAAAAAAAAAAACTATCAAAATATTCAAATTATAAATTTATATGTATTTTGCGTAGTTTACAAATTTATTGAGTAGTTAACAATCAAATTACAAATTTATTAATTAGTTAACTATCAAATTCAAATTCTACATTTCTTGAAAAGTAATTTATATATATAAGACATTGAATTGATCATATATTGCACTATTGTAGAAATATACAACCAAACATATAAATATCACCATAGATTGATTATTTAGAAAGATAAATTAATTTTCTAACCAACAAATTAACATTTAACCTTGAACCAGTAGATACATGTTTATAAATCTTAGAAAACTAACAATTTTTCATTAAAAAAAAAAAGAATTGGTATATATGAAGATTTAGTGGATGAAATTTGAAAAAAAAAAAAAACTCTATGAAATAACCAATATCACAATATGTCATTCAATAATTTGAAAATTGAAAGTACATAATTAATTTTAACAAAATCTATTAGTGGGGGATTAAAGCTATCACTTTACACATAATTAAAAGAAAAAATTGTATAAGGTAATAATTCATTGACTGGGTCTATAATATATGAAAATATGAAATAATTAATGGACTAAACCCGCAATTTTCTCTTTATTATTAATATTTTTTAAAGTTTTGGCATAACATTATCCATTTTTATTTTTCGACGCTTACAAACTTACAACTATTTTTTTTTAAATGATTGTATAGTAATTGTAGGTTTTCATCGTCACTAGAAAATAATCATAATAAATTGAAAGAAATCTGCACGGACAGCTCAACTGGTTACAAAAGTAAAATATGTCACAAGAGACCAATGATCGAATTACAAAAGTAAAATATGTCACAAGTGTGTGAGCAACCACTCAAATGAGAAGGCTCTTTATGCGCAGTGAACAAAAATTTAGTTTCAGCGGTTGATAAGGTAAGACACCCCAACTTACCTTCACAATTTTATTAAGTCAGGGTATGCAATCCTACCTTTTTGTCACAATAAATTGAAAGAAAAAAAATAAGTTTGGAATATCCATAATATGTATGGCATCTTTGAATATCCAATTAGAAGGTGATCAAATCGGCAGGATGATTCACCAATGTGCGACTCCATAGTCCATATAATAATTAAGATAATATAATATTTCACGGATTTTAAAGGTTGAAAAGTTTTATTGTATAATAATACCATAATTTTCCATTGTTATACCATGGACCAGAGTTCATTTTATATTGTGGATCTTGATTTAAAAATTATGTGTCTACTTTTAATATATTATGAACTTTAATTGTTTATGTGTCGGTAAATAAATTGAATGCACATATCATGTTAACTATGTACATAGACATAAACTGTTAATTGCATGTATATAATATGTTAACTCAGACACATAGGAGTAATATATTTTAAACTATGTGTGTGTAAATAAATTGAAGCCACATAATATATTAACTGCCAACACATACGGTAATATATTAACAACAGACCAATAATATGCCAACTGCATATTATGTGTTTACAGTTAATATATTATGTGTCTTCAATTTATTTATAGACACATAATCTAAAGGTTATTTAAGATTATGATCTAAAATGCAATGTGGACTTTGGTCCATGGTATAATTTGTCCAAGTTAGATTGTCCATAAATTAGGCTAAAATAAAAAAATGTCGATACATATCTCCCATAGAGATCGAATTTAGAACTTTGTAGTTATCAAGTCATGTGTTCCAAGAACTTGGCTAAGGTTGCTTTCAACATTCTTTAATATGATAGTTATTATAGTATATAACTATATATATATATAATATATATAATGTTACGTAACAAAATTTTCTCTTAGGAATAATAGTTTAATAAGACGAAGTCTTTTTTTAATGATAAGGTTACATCAAGAAATGCGATAACTAATAAGTGACGCACTAACATTATTTACTACTCCTAATTAATTAATAATGGGGTGAAAGTTGGAGATATAATAATTATTCCCACGTGGGAAGGCACCAATTGTTTATGAAATAATAAGATTTTATTGTGAAGAAGAAATGTGAGAAGATGATATATATATAGTGGTGTTACAAGGCTATCTCCATCACTGTTGACACTCCACTATCAATAAAGAGGATCCACCTAAGCACACTATACTAAATATGCTTTGAGGATAACTTTGGATTTGTGTTCATCGATATATGTTGGCAAAGATATATAGTGACTGTGAAGGTGTATTCTTTCCAGACTTTATGGGGAAATGCATTGGAATATCTCTCAGAATTAGCATTTGAAGCGTTGCATATTTGCATTCAAAGAATCCACCGGCCACCGCAACAGACAAACTGGTTCGGAAATACACATTATTCTCCTCTCTATTATTGACAACTTTTTTTCCTTTTTTTGGGTTCTTTCCATGTGTCATGTGAGGAGCCACTCGGTGTTTTTGAAGAGCAAGACCAATGGTTTAGTTTGAACAATTTGGTGAATTTTTGTCATATATTTTGTCTAGTTGGAGAAAAATGAGTGTACAGCTGGTGATGCATTCCCTCAACAAAAATGCAGGAGACCCCTCTTTTAATTTGCTTGTGTTTATGATATTAAGGAAATATTGATGAGTTTTAGTCCCATTTTCATTAGGTATGGTAGGCGATCTGTTAATCAGACGGCCATTGTTTAGTCCAGAAATTTGTTTCATTGTTAGATGGTATAGAGTGGTGTGCCTACCCTTCAAACTTTATTTGTAATGTTCTCCATTTATATTTGAATTAATGTTATGGCTGTTTGTGTTAAAAAGAAAAAAAAAAAAGAAAAAAAACCATTGTCTTCCCCATTTTGTCATCTTTCAAACTTCCTGCAACAAGTAGATAATTTGTATATTTTTTTGCTAGTCTATACTCCATGTCAAGTTCACAGAGTGAAAGTACACCTCATCAAAGCAGCAAACCATGTGAACCAAATATAGCCATATCTCTCCCTTTCACATTTAACTATTCTATTATCAGATCATGGCTAACCATCAATCAAATTAAATAAGAACAGTAATAATACAGACTAAGAAAGATGGGGTGGTCCAAGGGAATGATTTGGGTAGCTCTTCTTCTGAACATGGCTTACTTCTCCAAATACTTCTAAATACAAAAGCTGGTGGGGAAGGCCGGGGGCAAATTACAGGGAAAACAGAAGTGAGAAGCGATGAGGTTTACAATTCTACTTTCACTTTAGGTTTAAGAATTGGAGGGTCAACGTCAATGCCCATATTAGCTGCAGTGCCGGCTATAATCCTCATGGCTGACTCGATGGTTGTACAGTTAAGGTCTGGCAACTTTTCTTGAGCAATTGCCCGCAACTGATCAACAGTAACCTTCCCCACTTTCTCCCTCTGCGGGTCCTTGGATCCTTTCTCCGCTCCTAGAAAATTAATCAAAATAGTTGGTTGCAAGAACTATTAAATCATATCACTAGATACGTCTTCTATTAAACACAGATAATGTATTCAGAGCAGCACAAATCTTAAGTGCAATATCTTTGGTCTTTCTTCAGTTCACTGTGTTTTTTCTTTTCCTTATTGGGTAATAAATGCACATGATGCAGAAAAGGACCTGCCCAAGAAAATGTAACACCTTCACCTTCCTAATTGTAGAGTATCTACTCACACACTTATATTGTTCTCGTACACTGGAGGAGGGGACGCGGGGTTTTAGAAATATTTATCTCTTTCAAAAACTTAGACCAGGCACCATCTAGTGGTTAGTTCTTTGGTACTCACCATTTAGTGTTTTAGTTTATAATTCCCTCAAGTTTTTCCCAGAAAGGTATACAAGTTTGTACCAAAAATGTAAAAAGATGACATTTTGCTATTTAAATCCTCCCATGAGGGAAAGCATAGAGCTTTTAATCTCACATTACAAAACAACTAATAGTTTGTAATTAACACTTTGTGTCGAGATCTTTCACTGAAAAGTTCTGCATAGAAAGTATTGTAGATTGCATAGACCTACATTTTTTAAGAACCCTCTAAATACCCCAAGAAGTTGGTCAAGACGTAGGCATGAGAACTGAAGTTTTGGCACTAAACAAGCATCCCTCTAAAAAAAATAGAGGGAGATTGATAGCCCCGAGCTCCCAAATGAGGTGGCCAAGTAGGGCATGATTCTCATATCTAAAAGTTATGAGTTCGATTCTTGTTAACACCTTCTTGGTTATGCCCGTTGCACAGGGTCTTTCTAGTGCGGTTTACCTTTACTGTGTGGTTTGCGGGCTATTACACAGCTGGATTTACCTAGTACACACCCTCGAATAATGACAGGTGTGTTTCCCTCATCACCCAAAAAATAGAGGTAGAGTGATAAATTAGTGAAAACATCCCTAAGATTTTCTATTGCCATTATGATCAGTTCAATGATAAATCACATCCCTAAAATTTTCTGCTGCAACTAAAATCAGTTCAAAGATAATACCATTGTACAAGCAAATCCAACTTGAAACTAGTGAAAGAACAAAGAGCAAGCAGAGCAATTGGGAAAAGCATCAGTCAAAGGCCAAAACCTACCTGCTGCCTTAAGTAACAAAACTGAAGCAGGTGGCGTTTTCAAGACAAAAGTGAAGCTTCTATCCTGCAAAAATGTGTGTAAACAATGGCATAACCAGATCAGATAACTAGCAATCGAACTTCACAAAAGACATTACACACAAACAGGATACCACTAAGTTGCAAGTCACACCCAATGCACAAGGTTCCAGATCGAATCCATTAGCTAAAAACATAGACAGAGCGCCATAACACCAAACTCAACCTTAAAACTAAAGAATTAAATAATATATAGGCCCTGCTTGGTAGCTTATCCGCCAATTTTGACTTATTTGACCACTGTTAGCTGTTTGATTTAGTTAAACAGTCAATATAAGTGTTTGATTAATTAGCTTTTTGTAACAACTTATTGCTCTAAAACGCTAAAATTCAAAAATCCGCTCAAAGTAGCTTTTCCTATAAGCTTTTTGAGAAAATTATTTTGAATGTAATTAGAGCTATCAGCTAAAAGCCAATTTACCAATCATCTTTGTACAATAAACTAATGTTATTAACTAATCAAACACATTAACCCAATCAGCTAACAAATATTTACCAAACCACCCCATAGTCTACATCCTCTGGTTGAAAATTGAAGATAAAAACAAAGCAATTGGGAAGCAAAGAACTAACATCATAGACTGTGATTTCAACAGGAATGATATAGCCGGGTTTATCAGCAGTCCTGGCATTGTAGTCCTTACAGAAAGCCATAATGTTGACACCCTTAGAACCCAATGCCGGTCCAACAGGTGGAGCCGGCGTCGCCTTCCCTGCCTCCAGAGCCAGCTTTACAACCCCAGTAACTGTACACCAATTTCAACACCAAACGTTAACCCCCCAAACAAGGAGGAGAACACCCAGAACATAGATATGTAAAATTACAACTCCTCGCACAACAAGTTGTTACCTTTCTTGGCTTTTCCGGCGGCAGGCTTGGGAGGGGCCATGGCAAAGATAGTGAGAGGCCTGGGCGAGGAGGTAGGAGAAACATGATTATTGCGATTGCGAAGGAATTGCAGAGAGATGCCTGTGTTTGAAGACAAATTGAACGAAGACCGGAAAGATGAGAGCTTTCTCTCATTTCCGCGAACTTGGAGAGCCGTTGACGATAAAGAAGCAGCCATTCCTGCCGGAACTCGAGACCCTCTTCTTCAACACCTTCAAAATTTAGCACGACGGAGAACTGGAGAAGTGGATAATACACTACACCCCTGACCTCTTCCTATCGATACTGCAATCTGGCATCCCACAAAGCGACGCCGTTTAAGTGGACGCTGTGTACATGGGCTATTGACCGGAACAAAGCCCAAAACCCAAACTACATATGGCAACCCACCAACGGGTGTAAACAAGCCGAGCACAAATGTTTTAGACTCGTGACCCGATGAGTCATATAAATATATAGTCGAGCGGTTCTGGTCAAAGCTCAGCTCGAGTTCGGCCAACTTCGACCTCGGGCCAACTCGTTTCATAATCGAGTTCGAGCTCGAGTCTACCTATTGTTTATCGAGTTCGAGTTCGGTTCGCCTCGTTTACACCCCTAAATTCACCTCACAATTGATATATTGTGGAACTTTGTCTAAAATGACAACATTTCAATATAACATACTTAACCGTCATTCACATTTTTTATTGCACATTATAACTTGATGAACTTGTAGTGTAATGTTTATATACATTAAGTTTTGTTTTATGACCATATATAATGAAAATTATAAACATACTGAGTGAATGGAAATATATATAATGTATTGTAATTTAGTATTTATGTACATTAAATTTTAGATTTATAATCATATAGAACAACTATTATAAATATAATATAGAATGAATGTTATTAAAGTAATGCGACTGAAGTAGTGTAGTGTAATGTTAATATATATTAAACTTTATTTTTATGAATATATAGAAAGAATTTATAGACATATTACAAAGTGAATGAAAAAAGTATATGATATATATGCATTTTAATGTGTACGTACATCAAGGTTTAAGTTTATAAACATATAGAACAAATATTATGAATATAGTACATGATAAATATTATAAAACATTATGCACTCAGCACTAGTTGACGCCATTATCAACTTAATATAAAATAATATCATTTTAGACAAGAATCAACCATACAAATTAAATTCTGACCCACAATATAATTTGTGCCCATTTTAGGTAGCGGCTAAACGCATACATCATGAGACCAATTCCCGATTTCCCGTGCAAGTTGTATGGCAAGTTGGCAACCAACATTGAGCAACAACAACTAAGCTCACGGCAACTTTGATATCTTAAATGGATATTCTTACCGTTATGATTACGATTTGGTTCAAACCGATTAGACACCGTAGTAATCAAATTGAAAAGTTTCGGTAACGATTTAGAACTAGAACTCAATATTTAGGTTTTAAATTTTTAAAATTGCAAACCGAAACGGTTCCTGTTTCGAACTGGAAAAAATAAAATACATTAATTGTTTAATTTAGCCTATTTAAAATTTTTTTTAAAAAAAAATTAAAATTTTGAACCAGCAGTTCAAACTGGTTCCAGAACCATGAATTGACAATTCAAAATTAGAATCGAATGGCAATCATATCTACTAATCTACTAAACTATTAAGAGCAAATAAAGTTAGGCCTATAATGAGAACTAAAAAAATGTTAGTCGGTCAATTGTTTGTTGAAATGAATGGTTCATATTAATGATTTTAGTACTTTTAATTATTTTTCCTACTTTACCCTCTATTATATCACTTACTTTTCCTAAATACTCATGCATTCCTTCAGTGTAAACTTTAGTAACAGAATATTTCGTTAACTAATTATTATTCTTAACTTACTCATTAATTTCTATAAGTATGTCTTAAGTTCGAACTACATCTCAACTAGAGTTGTCATAATTGTTGAACATATACTATGAATATGTTAGAATTTGTATTTTTATAAAATAGTATAAAATTTAACATTAATTTTGGTTAATTAATTAGTCACATTATATACATAGCATTCAAAGTTGAGCATAAAAAAATTACAAATAAGGAACATTGAATATAATCTAGGTGAAGTTTTTTTTTTTTTTTCATTTTTTTTCGTTTAATTAATCTTCTTTTGATTATATAGAACAAGACTCGATATTTTAATTATGTTTTTGCATTATTGAGAATGTTTTAGAGCATTATGGTATTAATATGTTTTTCTTTATTTCTATCGTGGTACAATTGTGTATTACTTTACAAATATTGTACTAGTATTTTTTTTATCGGACAAAATTGTTCTTACATCATTGAAAAGACAATTGTCTTGGGTGAAAAATAGGGTTTAATTATATCCGTTGATTCAGTCCATATCAAAGATCCAAATTGAAGATATTTAAAGAAAAAAAAAAACAGTGGCATTATGATAATTTTGTGTAAGTTAATTATAAAGCATTTTTTTTCCTTCTTCCAAAGTACAATATTGTGTCTTCCAAAGAACAGTAATTTTCCTTCTAGTGCGCATCGCTTTGGTTAATAAGTTAACTTTTTTTGTCTTCTGGTGCATTTTTACATTTTTTTTTTCCTTCTTGCAGAGCATAGCGTTATGTCTTCCAAAGCACAATGTTGTGCTTTCGAAGTAAATATTTGTTTGCCTTAGAGAGAATATTGTTGAGCTTTCCATAACACATTGTTGTGTCTTGCAGTGCACATTGTTATGCCTTCCAATTTTTAGATTGTAAGTTCCTCGTGATAAGTGTGGACTAATTTCATCTATCCATCTATGATGATCAATGGTTAAAAAATGACGGTGTCAATTTTATAAATATTAGTATAAGATAATCAACTTAGGAATTTCATGCATCTATTTTTTTAATGTAACAAAATTAATTAAACTAAATATATTATTTTCACAAACTAGCAAACTAGCACCACCCAATTGCACATGAGACGCTATCTAAAATAAAACACAGACAAGCAATGAAGACGAAGACAATAACAAACCTATTCAAAAGCGAATTAACAAAATTTAGAGTAATTCCAATCAAGAGGAATATCTACTACCTAATACCATACTAACTACAATAAGTATTTAGATAATTATTTTTAGAAAAGTGCAAATTAAAGATTAGCTTTTGTAAACTATAATGAACTTCTTTTTTATATAATATTGCATTGATATATTTTTAATTACTTATTTAAATACAAACATTTGGCATTAAGTCAATCGCGCAATGCACGTTTAAAACTAGTCTACTTATATGTCAGAATCAGAATAAATGCGAAAAAGAACATACACTATTTGTAAATATTATAATTCTAATTTTAAGCTAATGCTAGTAGTTGTTTTGATTTCAAAACCATTGGTTCACGATTCAGGATCTAGTTTTTCTGAAAAGTTGTATTTAATATAAATTTGTTTGGTTGAAAAATTGTATTTGATGTTATAATATTTATTTTACTTTAATATCATTAACATATTTTTATATATTTTAATATATTTCAAAATTAAAATATATAAATAAGAAAATGATAAAATATAGAAGTAAATTATTTAAAATTAATTAACTAAAAATTTGATCTTAAGAAACATTATATGTTTTGAGCGAACGAAAAATCAATAAATTAAAATGATAAAATTAGTAATAGTACAAGAGAATGTGAGGATACCTAACCACATAAGAGAAGGGAATACTACTGACTGAGGGAGTGAGGGGAATGTACTTAACATTAATTGTTTTTAGTACTATTCTCTCTGGCCATACATATTTTCTTAATTTATTCTTTCAAAAACCTAAAAATCTAAAAACCTTATAAAAGGTTTATGTTACATTTTCTGAGGAAATTACATAACTTGAATCAAACATTATTCCCAAACAAATATGACTTTGGTTATCTTGAACCAAACACAAAATTATTTTCAATAAAATATAAACTTGATTATGTTATCCCGAATATAACTTGAATCAAACACCTGTTTAGTGTAATTAATTAGAATATAGAGTGAAAAACAAAGAGTATATGTAAAATACATGATTTTATCCATTTCTTAAGAAAAGTCAATGATAATATTAGTTTACACTATACAGGAGAAAAGTCCGATAGTCCGATCATGGACATCTATGATCTATCTGACATCCGGATCCGGCACCGGCGCCGGCATTTCTAGGCGGAAAGAAGTCAATTTCCGAGGAAGCAGCATGGATCTGCAAACGGGGCAGGTGACCTGACCCTCGTCGACCCAAGTGTCCAGGCACGGCCGGTGAAACACATGATTACAGGTGACTGGATCCCTGACCTCGTGATCCAGCTCAATTTCTTCAAGGCAGATGGAGCAGCACCAGCAGCGGTCCTTTTCCATTTCGCCTTCCCGTTGTTGTAGGTAGTCGCGGAAGAAGACAATAGGAACTTTGCGTTTGACGGCGGCGGTGGCGACGTGGATGGGGATGGGGACGAGAGACGGGGAGGTGCCGTCGAGGAGGAGAATGTAACTGTTGGGGTGGTAGCCGGAGGAATTGTCGTTGTCTTCTTCTGGCGGCGGCTTGTAAAGCCCCAAACCATTGAGGAAGGCTATCACGACAAATTTAAGACTGCTCCAAAATCCAAACAGGAATGCTAGGGTTAAAGCCTTGGGGATTTCGACCATATGAAAGAAGAAACCCATCGTCCGAGGGAACTCCAAATCCTGCAACCCTAAATCTCAATTCTCACACTTACAGAGACACACACAGAGAGAGAAAGTGGAAAAAGTGAACCTGTGAGAAACTGAGCGGCGAAGGTGTGAAGAGAGAGAGAGTGAGAGCGAGAAACTGAGGAAAATGGTTTGTAGGGTTTCGGGTCAGATTCGGAATTTAACCCGCAAACCCGAAACATGCAGATGCAGCTGCCAGCTGGTCTTCAAGGTATAATAATGTACGGAGTACTTCATGATAAGCAGCTGGTCTTTTAAGTAAGGCAACAATAACTAATAGAGTGTTTGGTGAGATAAAATTATAATTCCATTTCTATTAAATTATATGGAATTGTAATTCTCTTTAATCATGAAATTGTAATTTTTAAGATCCCTCTTATAATTCTCTGTCCCTTTCTCTTCTCTTGTTCATGTTTTGGAGCTTGACTCTATTTAAGTAATATATGCAGTTTTTCCTTTAAAAAAAAAGATCCCTCTTAGAAATTGCAATTCCTAATTTCATCGTGAATTCCTATTTTACCCTTTTATTTAATTATAATACAATAATAATAATAATAATGTTGCTTAAATCAACATGATTGACGTGATGGTTCAGTACCTTGTTGCTTAAGCATGAAGTTCGAGAGATTTGATCCCCACCCATTCGGTCAGTCTCCTATCACTTAGTGCGCTGACCAATATGTAGCACCACACTATATTCCTTACAACAAAATTTCATATTTTTCTGTTCTAATTCAAGGATAGCTCTCTGCAGACTAGCATCTAGGCATCTAGCAGCTACCATGAAAACTTGTAGTGGTGTTTACATGAATCAATTGACAAAAATTGTTAAAATGCATACATCTAATTTGGGTCAAAAATTCATAAACTATTACAAGATTGCATAAGACCTAAACAATTACTCCATATGTGTTTTGAAACACTGATAACATTATCATATTTTAGTAAAAACTGCTCTTTAAAAGTCATGAACTCTTTTCGTAAGCCTATACAAACTCAATAAACAAATCAAGATATATGTTTAGAACAAGAGATAAGCAGAAAGTAAGCTTATCGAAACAGGTCCTAAATTCCAATATATTAAGCACTAAAATATGGGGAGAACAGTGTATAAAGCTAAGAATTGCAATTTTTTGTAAAGACAAACTAATCTGTGTCTAAATTCCCCTTTCCCTCATCCATCACCTTCCATCCTGCAAATACCACCATAAACACAGATATCTACAGAGGAACTCAAACCATCCCTAACAAACAATAATTCACAGAGTACAAGGTTTATTATTGATAAAAACATCAAAAAGATAACAAAGAAAAAATTAAAATAATAAAATAGATTTTTTTTAAAAATCCTCACAACAATCATAGCATTCAGTCTAGCATCTGGTGTCAATTCTACCATCTAAGAAAATGAGCAAATCCAACGGTCACTATCAATTATTTACAATATAATTACCTTCCGTTAGGACTGCAAACCAGCCGAACTTGATAAATATATGGTGGCTCGAGCTCAGGTGCTCAACTCAATTGATTCAAATTGAGGTCAATTTTTTGAGCTCGAGTTAAATTACTCAAACTTTCAAGCTTGAGTTAATAATAAATGTTTAATTAAAATTTTAAAAATTAAAACATTAAAAAAAAAGTCCCTTGCCTTCTCTAATGAGAATGCAGTCCAGTGGGTGCCTTCTCACCGAAGAAGGCGAGGATTTTTTTTTTCTTTCTAATGTTGAAATAAATACTAAATATTTTTTAAATAATATAATGTTTGACTAACTTTAATAAAGCTGGTACAAATATCAAATTATTCTATTTACACCACCTATAAAGTTAGCAAACCTATTAAAATTTTATATAAATAGCAATTAGGATAGTACAAAATAAAATTTCATATATATATATATATATATATATATATATATATATATATATATATATATATATATAATAAATAGGGAAAATGGTCAAATACAATCTCGAACTTTTGGTAAGAAGTAAATTAGCCCTTGAACTTTTGAAAGTTGCAATTAAATCCACAGACATGTTATTCTGGATCAATTAAACCTACCAACCTGTTGGTGAAATGTAGTTGCAGCTCAATTAGGATTGCAGCGAACCTCCGACCAATCTTAAGAAAGTTAGGTAAAAAATCAGCGACCGACAACCGTAACGGTCCCCGCCGGTCGCGTTCTGCCAAAGAAAGCGACCAAGCTTTCTCCGATAGATGGAGATCCCAATCTCCAGTCAACGGAGAAGCCATCTCCAGTCGACTGGAGGTGGCTCCGTCTTTGGCAGAACGCGACTAGCGACCTCGGTTCTGATTTTCTACCTAATTTACCTAGGGTTTGCCGGAGTTTTGTCAGAGGTTCACCGGAAGGTCGCTGGAATCCTAATTGATCTGCAATTACAGGTCACCAACAAGTTAATGGGTAAGTAACATGTTTATGAATTTAATTACAAATTTTAAAAATTAAAGGGCCTAATTGACTTCTTACTAAAAGTTTCGAGGTGTATTTGACATTTTTTCTTATATTATATGTTATATAATATCTGAATTGGCTTCAAATCCGTGGTCCGCAACTAACTGCAAGTCTGCAACCAAGCCATTTGCAGTTTTGCAGTCTGTATGTTTATTGATGATGCCCCAGGTGGCCCACCGCCCACTGGCCCAGCAATACACAAATAAAGGGACATTATCAATCTTTAATCAAGTAATCATGAAAAAGCTACAAGCCTAAACATCATTTGCTTAAATAATTTACATACACACCTAATGTCGTCATTTGACAGCTAGTTTAAACTAGCTTATTTCAACCTCTCAACTCTGCTAAGTTTTAGCCCTTGGTTCAAAAAATATTTTAAAGAGTAACATTCTAAAAACTCTCACATAATTTTAATGTATGAAAAAATATGATTCTTATGAAAGTTATAAAAAATAACTAAAAATAATGTTTGAAAATTTCACATTCTCAGATGATATCATATAAATAAGGTGATGTTGTATTAAAATATCACATAACAAGTGTTTGGTTTAAGTTATTTAAGATTTCAAGAGAATCTCTTATACCTACCGGCTACCACATAAGTATTTTTCATTGCCTTGAGGGAATGTGATTTATTAGGTTTTTTTTTTTGTTGAGTTATTTCTAGTGATGTAAAGGGGTGGGATGGGGGGCGTACCCCCATCCTTGCCCCCCAACTTTCTCCCCTATTTTCCGTCCCTGTTCCTATCCCTGTCGGGAAATGGAAAAATCTCCACATCCCCATCCCCATGGGGATTATCCGAAGACGGAGAATCCTTGATCCCATTTATTACTTTAAAAAGAATATTAAAAATTTAAAAATATTTAAATAAATAAGTCATATATATTCATCTTCAACTTATGGTGTGTTTGGTTCGCATATGGGAATCGGAATAGGAATCAAATACTTAGTAATGGTAATGAGTTTTGGTGAAAGTATTTTGCATGGTTGGTAGTAGTATAGGGTTGAATTGGAATAATTACTTGTTTGATTATGTATGATCCTATAATGTGAATAAAAGCTTTAAAAATACAAGAACAAAAAATCAAGACAATTTATTTTATTCTAATATAAATACATCCAAAGCACCAATATGAACAAAAAAACATAAAAACAAAAAATCTAAAAGCACTAATCCAAACTTAAAAATCAAATTACCAATTAGGAGGAGAATTATGGAATGAAATCCTTATTTTATTAGGGAATGAGTTTTATAATTAATGGGTAATCAAACCTCATAATAGTATTCTAGAAACCTATCAACTAACCAAACAATAACAATACTTTAATTTCCATGCTTGATAGCAATACCCATGAACCAAACACATACACCCTTAAAATACAAATGTATATTTCAAAATTTGACATAAAATTAAAATAATACTTCTAAAATTATATATATATATATATATATATATATATATATATATATATATATATATATATATATATATTCGGGGACAAGGCGAGGTAGAGAGTCCTCGGCGAGGATTTAAAAATTCTCCCCATTCTCATTCCGGATCTCAAATTTTTGTCCATGTCATACAAATACAATTAACATCCTTAATCATTTCAATTCCCTTGAATATTTTTTGTTTATTTATTTATTTATATATATACTTCAAGTGAGAATATATGTTCATATATAAAAAAGTGATAAGACTGTTTAAAAAAAAAGTTATGAGATGCAAAAAAATAATAATAATAATTATGAAAGGTGATGCCCTTATAAGTTGTCCTGCCACGTGGCTACAAAAATGCATAGCTCAACTGAATTATAAGAAAAGGAAATCATGAACAAAATGAGAAAGTTTTTGGGGCATGCGTGATTGTGAAGTTGAGAAATCCATCCCACCTTTATTTGAACTTAGACATTGACGTCATTCTTGATTCTATCTCTCCATTTCAAATTCTTCTTTTGTCGCAATCATTCTTCAAAACTAAGTATCCAATACAGGCCATGGACCTTCATCATCTCATACTTTCTTTTAATACCAAAATAAGCCATTTGTCAAATACTTCTTAAATCTTGATGAATATTGCATTTGGATTTTTTAACCAAAAATCCAACGAGATAATCTATATAGGTAACATAATGCATTTTGGTTTTAATGTTATTTATTCATCAATTACCTTTAATGTGACACTTATTATACAAACACGTAACCTCTAAATTCTAATGCTTAGATAAATGATGATTGTGCATTTTATTGTTTTATTTTTTTAAAATTATTTTTGAATTAAAAAAGCAGCCATCAAACTTCATTAAAAAAAAAAGCCATCTCCGTCTTTGAATAAGGCTCTGTTTGGCAGAGCTTATTTAGGAGCTTATAGCTTATTTTAAGCTACTAATAAGCTATAAGCTCTGTTTGGTAATGTTCCTAAAATAATCTAGTAGCTTAAAATAGGAGCTTATTTTTGAACGCTACCTAACTAGTAGCTTAAAATAGGAGCTTATTTTTGAACGCTACCTAAGGTAGCGTTTCAAAATAAGCCAGTAGCTTCCTAACTTTTTAAGGTAGCGTTTCAAAATAAGCCAGTAGCTTCCTAACTTTTTTTCCATCTTTAGCCTTATTATTTTAAAGCTTCCTAACTTTTTTTCCATCTTTAGCCTTATTATTTTAAAGAAATGACATCATTTACCCTTCCCAATTAAAACCCTTTTCTATTCTTGTTTATTCACAATTTTCACGCTAATCACTTCATCTTCATTCACTCTCCGCACAATTTTCACGCTAATCACTTCATCTTCATTCACTCTCCGCAGAAGTTTCACGCTAATCACTTCATCTTCATTCACTCTCCGCAGAAGCATCGCCCATCAGCCTTCATCTTCATTCACTCTCCGCAGAAGCATCGCCCATCAGCCACCTCGCTCCGCAGTCTGCAACCGGCCAATCGCAATATCACCGGTCTGTAGGTATGTATATATTTATTTATTTTGTTGTATTACTTGAATATTCTTTTTTTCTATTGCATCTCGTATATCCGTAAGCTTGTATATGATATATATTTCATTGTATTACTTGTATTACTTTGCATTATTTGGTTATATTGTACAGAAAAATTAACAAATGAAATCCAATATGCGTTGTACTCCTATTGGACAAGCAGATCTTGATATGTTGCCATAAAATCTCCGAAAAGTGATTGTGTAAATGTCATTGTATAATCTCAACCTGGTTTGGCATGCATTGGAATGACACTCATGTATTACCATTTATTCCTCTGTTTGGTTTGTTAAATGTTTTGCCTTGTTTCTGTTTGACATTAACCGGCAATCCTATTGTGAATTAAGATTTTAAATGGTTGGTTTGCGTGTATATGATATATATTTCATGTATTCCTTCATTTTATTTATTTATTTATTTATATATTAATGTAATCTGCAGTGTTTTTTGATATAATATATATATATATATATATATATATATATATATTAATGAAATCTGCAGTGTTTTTGATATATGTAATTGAAGAATAAGTAATGCAGTGTTTGTAATCTGTAGGATTCTACCCAGTTTTTCAATGTAATCTGCAGTGTTATTTTGAAATATATTATATATCTAATTATATGGATTATAATTTTTTATATATAATATAACAGAATGATAATGGTTCAAGTATTCAACATTGTTTCCTTTTGTTATTATGGCCACATTGCCTTACATAATTATATTCGAAGAATTCACAAGATGACATAATGTTTAATGTGCTTGAGCAGCATTCAGATTACATACCGCCCGATGAACTTCAAGATTCAAGTAGTAATACCTCCATCAACGAAAGTTTAAGTCAGACCTCTGCTGAGATGAAGGAGATTCGCAACAATATTGCTACTTCATTATGGGATGCTAGATCATGATTTACTAATAGTTTTATTTTCAAACGTTAAATTTTAATATGTAAACAAACAAATTTAAATTTTATGAAGATGCCCTTTTTAGTCTTTTTACATTTATCAGCTTATCAAAAAGCTAATTTTACCAAACACTTTTAAACATAACAGCTAGCTTAACAGCTCACCAGTTTCAGCTCCTAACTTATAGCTTTTCAGCTTTCAGCTCCTTTTCAGCTTTCAGCTACATTTTCAGCTAGGTTTGCCAAACATAGCCTAAGTAGTAATTATATATATATATATATATATATATATATATATATATATATATATAT
>NC_044925.1:23065716-23073196 GCF_003576645.1 Ipomoea triloba | reverse complement strand
CATTGTTTCCTTTTGTTATTATGGCCACATTTGCCTTACATAATTATATTCGGAAGAATTCACAAGATGACATAATGTTTAATGTGCTTGAGCAGCATTCAGATTACATACCGCCCGATGAACTTCAAGATTCAAGTAGTAATACCTCCATCAACGAAAGTTTAAGTCAGACCTCTGCTGAGATGAAGGAGATTCGCAACAATATTGCTACTTCATTATGGGATGCTAGATCATGATTTACTAATAGTTTTATTTTCAAACGTTAAATTTTAATATGTAAACAAACAAATTTAAATTTTATGAAGATGCCCTTTTTAGTCTTTTTACATTTATCAGCTTATCAAAAAGCTAATTTACCAAACACTTTTAAACATAACAGCTAGCTTAACAGCTCACCAGTTTCAGCCCCTATCATTGTTTCCTTTTGTTATTATGGCCACATTTGCCTTACATAATTATATTCGGAAGAATTCACAAGATGACATAATGTTTAATGTGCTTGAGCAGCATTCAGATTACATACCGCCCGATGAACTTCAAGATTCAAGTAGTAATACCTCCATCAACGAAAGTTTAAGTCAGACCTCTGCTGAGATGAAGGAGATTCGCAACAATATTGCTACTTCATTATGGGATGCTAGATCATGATTTACTAATAGTTTTATTTTCAAACGTTAAATTTTAATATGTAAACAAACAAATTTAAATTTTATGAAGATGCCCTTTTTAGTCTTTTTACATTTATCAGCTTATCAAAAAGCTAATTTTACCAAACACTTTTAAACATAACAGCTAGCTTAACAGCTCACCAGTTTCAGCTCCTAACTTATAGCTTTTCAGCTTTCAGCTCCTTTTCAGCTTTCAGCTACATTTTCAGCTAGGTTTGCCAAACATAGCCTAAGTAGTAATTATATATATATATATATATATATATATATATATATATATATATATTCAAAATGAAATATAAAATAATAAATTGTACACTAAATATCAACCTAATATCAAAACGTCATGTGCTATTCTGATTAATACCTCATCAACAATAACGTGCTAATTAAGTAACATTAAAATTTAATTACGTTAGTTTACAAAGGGTAAATCACCGATTTGGTCCCTCAATTGTTGGCGAACTGTCAATGTAGTCCTTCAACTCCATATTCATCAATTTGACCCCCGAAATAAATTAAGTTTGGTCGACTTACTCCTTCCCAAGGTTGAAAAAGACGCTAGGCGCCCGATTTCTTTTATTTTTATTTTTATTTTTTTTTAATTTAATAAAGGTCATTAAAGGGAAGTGTGGTGGATGTGGAATCATGGATCTCGCTAATATTAAGAAAAATTAATGAAATCTCAGAAATCAGATCTCAAAAATTAATGGAACCATGGCCAAAACTCACAGATCTCATAAATCAGATTTGAAATAATGAAATCTCAAAGGCCAAAGCTCCATCGCCATCCATCTCAAAGCTCCATCTCATATCTATGGCGGTGGATCTCGTTGCGCCATCCATCTCAAAGCTCCATCTCAGATCTACGACGGTGGATCTCGTTGCACTATCCATCTCAAAGCTCCATCTCAGACCTGCGGCGGTGGATCTCGTTGCACCATCCATCTCAAAGCTCCATCTTAGACCTACGGTGGTGGATCTCGTTGCGCCATCCATCTCAAAGCTCCATCTCAGATATACGACGGTGGATCTCGTTGCGCCATCCATCTCAGATCTACGTCGGTGGATCTCGTTGCGCTATCCATCTCAGATCTACGTCGGTGGATCTCATTGCGCCATCTATCTCAGATCTACGGCGGTGGATCTCGTTATGCCATCCATCTCAGATCTACGACAGTGGATCTCATTGCGCCATCCATCTCAAAGCTCCATCTCAGATCTACGGCGGTGGATCTCATTGCGCCATCCATCTCAAAGCTCTAGATAGGCGACCTTCAAAGCTCCAAACTCGTCAGCGGCGGCGGCGGTGACAGGTAGTGGCGGCTTCGTAGCAGTTCGATTGGTGGCGGTGGTGGCTGTGGTTACCTCAAACAAAGGCGGCGGTTACCCATCTGACGTCTCTCTCATTGCATGTAGTACAAAGGCTTCTTCCGACGTAGTTGCAGACGCAGTACATCGCCTCTCGTCGCTTTCGTCTCTCTCGTCTCTGCTTTGCTTTTTCCGGCGAAAAGGGGGGGGGGGGGCTGAGACGGGACTTCTGGCTAGGCGGTCTAGGTGCCGCCTAGAGCGCCTAGGCGGCCTTTCGCAAAGGAGGCCGATTCCGAGCTTCCTCGTGGCGGCCAACGGCCGCCTAGACGCGATTTTTAGAACCTTGCTCCTTTCGGCCAGATTCCGTTGTTCAGCCGGTGAGGATCCCATTTAAGCATGAGCAATTTGGATTTTTCATATGTTAACACTCTCTCTGGTATGTTCTAGGAACTCTGATGCTTTGTTCATAAACAACGCAAGAGTTCACACTATCGCTCTCACCCACAGTCAAAGCTTTATCTTCGAATCGTTATGAATAATCAAACGCTGATATTTTTCAAGATTAGTATCCCCATCTTAAACTTCCCTTACCAAAAAAATCCTTCTTTAGTGCTTTCGGAGAAAACAGAGAGTCATGGCAGGCAGCAACGAAATCCACGCTAATGAATCCCAGGTGCGTGTGTTCTGAGGCAATATTTCTCCTTTGTTGGTTGATTGCAGAAGGGTATTTGGTTTTGGCTTGATTTTCCCTTGCTCTCATGATTTGTGTTGGAGGTTGACCTTATTATCCACTAAGAAAGTTTGGGTGTTGGGAACACCCAATGTTTGATTTTAGGAAAAAGTTTGAAACTTTACATTTAATTTTAGGATTTGGGTAGTGCCTATTTATGGATTGCTTTGTTTGTCACGGATCGAGCAACAGTCTTTGTGAAATCAAAATAAGCTTTTGTTTTGCTTTCCTATTAGGTGGGTTTGGGGTTTTTCCTATATCTTTCTACTTTATTTCTTTATCTGGGTATGCATAATTATTTTTAGAATTTTCCTTTACTGCTGATTGCTATTAATGGATTGAACTGAGAAGCCATCAACCCCCCAATCATGTCTGCAATGATCTATCAACGAGGCCTCAGTACTTAGCAATGTCTATTACATTTAAGGGACTATCTCTTTTTTTGGTACTTTGAAGATGTTTCTCTAATTTCTATGTTTTCTTAACTTTTTTTGCAGAGTGTGGTTCCACTCAACACCCGAGGAAGAGAGAGAAAGAACAGTGAAGAAAGAAAGAGAGAGAGGGTTGAACATATGAAAAGTTCAAATTGCTTATGCTTAAACGGAGTTCTCACCGGCTAAACGACGGAATGCGGCCGGAAGGAGTTCCCAACACCTAAACTTTCTTTAGGGGAGACTAAGGTCAATCTCCAACACAAATCATGAGAGCAAGGGAAAATCAAGTTAAAACCAAATACCCTCCTACAATCAACCAGCAAAGGATAAATCTTGCCTTAGAACACACACACCTGGGATTCATTAGCATGAATTTCGTTACTGCCTGCCATGACTCTCTATCTTCTCCAAAAGCTCTAAAGAATGATTTTTTTTTCTGTAAGGTAAGCTTTAGACGGGGGCACTGATCTTGAAAAAGAGCAGTGTTTGATTATTCATAACGATTCGGAGATAAAGCTTTGATTGCGGGTGAGAGCGATAGTGTGAACTCTTGCGGTGTTTATGAACAAAGCAACAGAGTTCCAGAACACACCAGAGAGAGTGCTGAACATATGAAAAGTCCAAATTGCCCATGGTTAAACGGGGTTGTCACCGGCTGAACGACGGAATGCGGTCGGAAGGAGTAAGTTGACCAAACTTAATTTATTTTGGGTGTCAAATTGATGAATATGGAGTTGATGGACTACATTGACAGTTCGCCAACAATTGAGGGACCAAATTGGTGATTTGCTCTTTACAAATTTAACATAATTATTGGATTTTTTTCAAGTTAAAAGATTCAATTTAGTTTTGCCTAATTGTAAGTAGTGAATTGTTTATTTTCTTTAATTAGGAATTATTTTTGATTTCTTTGTTAAAAAAAAGGAGAAAAAGTTTCAATTTATATAAAGGCAGCAAAATCCAATTTTTGTTTGGGTAAATTCTATTTTCTATTCTTAAAATAGTAAAAAAAAAAAAGTTATATCAGATATGTAAATTTTAAAGTTAAAACTAAAAAATAAAAATAATTTTGTGTTTAGATTTAATTATACCAAGATTAAGTTGCCTATGTATCTTGATAAAATTAAGTTCAAGTCTAAAATTTTATTTATTTTATTTATTTTAACTTTAAAATTTAAATATTTGATATAACCATTTAAAAAAAAAATTCATAATGAATTTTTTTTTTAAATGAAGTGTTAAATTTGAATTATTTTAAAAATATTAAATAGAATTTTTAAAAAAATCCTGATTTGAATCGACTTGATATTTTCTAAAACCGACAATGTCGGTTCAGAATTGGAACCACGGTCACCCCTAAATCAGCTATAACCTATTGTTAACTTGCTATAGGAGGTAAAAAGGATTTAATTGCATCAACTTTTTCAAGTTCAATGGCTTGTTTGGACTTTGGAGCCTTTTAGAGTTTGATGACTTAATTGCACTTTATATAAAAAATGAATGACTTATTTGACTCTTATCCACTTTAAAATAATAGGATTCCTTATAGAAACCTGAGGGGTCAAAATCTAATTATTTCAGAAAAGAAGGAGCAAAACGAAAACATGATTGAGCTAAGAAGGAAGTGGTAATTTCGAATTTGGAACCCAGGAGTAGTGTGCCTGTGCAGTGAGGTGTGAAATTTGTCTGTTTGGGAGTATTTATTGAAGTGTTGTATTCCGTATCTCTCAAGAATTGGAAAATAAAAAAGTTCATTGGTTGGTAGTTTGAGGTTTCAACTTTGGTCCCGTGAAGTCATTTTCAATTGTGCTACTTTGGCTCCGAGACGTGGTAGCATAGAATCAAGATTCTACCTTTTTCGTTCCCCCACCGTTTCTTCTTCTTCTTCTTCTTCGGTGTTTCATCTTCAATGTTGGGCTTAATGAAGCCATTAGTTCCCTGTTTTTGTTTAATGGCTGTAATTTAAGGGGTTTAAGCCTTAAGGAGCGTTTAAACTTGTGCAGCTGTGAGCTGGGTTCTTGTCTCAGGTGTTGTACTGTGTGGATTGGTAAAAATGGGGACTAGGCCGCCTCTGTATAAGTCCGGGAAGGGTGTATCTTCAAGATGGGTCTTCTTGCTTTGCATTGCCAGCTTTTGCTTGGGTGTTCTTGTTGTTAACAGGTCTTTCTCAGCTTTCTGTTACTGCTTTCATTATTGATTATTTTGTTTTCTTGAAATAGATGCTTGATCGATCTTCTCCGTTTTGAGCTTGATAGCACCAAATTTATGGTATGCTAGCAGATTTGATCGTTGTAATGGGATGGGATCCCCCCCTTTCTACGCGGGGTTGCACCATAATTTCATTTTCTTTGGGGTGGGTATTGGTAGGGAACCCAGATTTAAAACCATGTCTTTCGATATACTGTAATTTTGGCACTGATTTAGGGAGGGGTTCAAAGCTTCAGTTTTTGAACTCTTATGTTTGATACGGAGTATTTCTTTGTGTGTGGAGTTCGGTTCATCCCTTTCTAACTGGGAGATTGGAGGAACATTTCGTGCCTTTTCATTTTCCACAAGAACAAGCACTGGTTTTGATTGAAATTCTAGCAATTCACACCAATTTTGATCCATGATCATTAGACTGTAGAAACAAAGTTACCTGTATGGCTGTATGTATTCTTTGCCACATCTCATTTTGGTTAATCAATGAAAATTTGTATCTTTGAAATAATACTCAAACCTGGAAATCTGTTTTCTAGGATTTTTATTGGTTTTGTACAATTCATTAAACTTCCCCTAGGCAGCATGAATCTACTGAACACCAGCAATGGTGTTTGGCATAGGCTGTTCAATTCACTGCATGAATAATGTTCAGGATTTCTACTGCCTAGATTCTGTAAATCAGTTTGTTGCCACTTGCATTGATTTGGCCATGTGATTTCACTGGTCTAGTTTCAACTGCTTGTATAGTGTGGTCCGTGTGGACATTCTTAACATATGTTTCTTCAAATTTAAATGCTTTGACAGTTTGTTGTAAGTTGTTTTCTAGGTTGTGGTCAGTGCATGGACCCATCAAAACATCACAGGGTTTTTCTCCAAAACAACTCAACTCAGGAGATTCGCTCCCTGTTCCTAAGTGCCAACAAAAGGCAAGTTCAGGTGATGAATAATGTTCTAGGCCTTTTAAACTTTACTATAGTAACTTAGATGGCATTCATATTTATTGCAGGAAGCTTCTTTTCAGGAAAGAGATATCCTATCTCGAGTTTCCAAAACACATGATGTGATCATGTAATTCCATTTCCCACCTTTGTTATGAATTTAATTTCTTCTACGATGTTAATCACAAGTATCAAGAGACTTAGTTTTGGATGCGCTGTTTAGAATCTATTTACTCTGTTCTATTTAACACTGCATCAATGGGTCAAATGTTTCAGGGAATTGGATAAAACAATATCTTCACTGGAAATGCAGCTTGCTTCAGCCAGAGCTACTCAAGCAGACAATGCAGAAAGATATGTGGAAGGTGGAAAACTAGGGAGTGAACCTTTGAATAATCGCCGAAAAATCTTTTTTGTCATGGGGATCATTACAGCTTTCAGCAGCAGAAAGCGCAGAGATTCAATTAGAGAAACCTGGATGCCTAAAGGTTCATTATCTGATTTGTAATTAGCTCCTTTGTAGACAATGTATATTTGGTTGTTCAATTTATTTTGATCTGTATCAGGGGAAAATTTGAAGAAGTTGGAGAAAGAAAAAGGTATTATAATGCGTTTTGTGATAGGGCACAGGTAAGTTTTGCAATTATGAAACTAATTTTGATACAGGGCCATCCTTTGTTGCTTAATTAATGAGATATATTTTTCACTGTTCAGTGCCACTCCAGGCGGAGTCTTAGACCGTGCTATTGATGCTGAAGAAACACAACATAAAGATTTCTTAAGACTGGTATTCACTTCTTTTGGCACACATGACATAAAAGCTGTGGCCTTCTGTTTTTCTTTGACCTTTTATTTTAGTCTTCTCAAATCTTGTAGATGAGAAAAGGATGTAGTGTGTCCTTAAAATTCAAACCAACATATTCAATCTAATGCTAGCATAGTAAAAGACTGATATTGCACAACTTTAATTGTTGATATCAGTAATTTGTTTGTATCGTTTGATGATTCATAACCAGCCTTTTCCCTTTTCCCCTTTTGGGCATAGAGGCAAGGTTTGTCTGGAATTGATGGTCTTTAGATGAGAATTCTTCATGCTGCCAGTGATTTAAGATGATTGAGTAATCCGACAATGTTCATAGAACTACCTGACTCTCAAAGCATTTCCTGAACCTGGGAGATTTGGGGGGGGGGGGGGGG
>NC_044925.1:23057834-23062489 GCF_003576645.1 Ipomoea triloba | reverse complement strand
GGGGGGGGGGGGGGGGGGGGGGGGGGGGGGGGGGGGGGGGGGGGGGGGGGGGGGGGGGGGGGGGGGGGGGGGGGGGGGGGGGGGGGGGGGGGGGGGGGGGGGGGGGGGGGGGGGGGGGGGGTGGGGGGGGGGGGGGGGGGGGGGGGGGGGGGGGGGGGGTTCTACTTTTGGTCTCTCTTTTTTCACAACCCCTTTGTTATCTTTGGAGTTTGGACAGAATCCATGTGTATTGGTATCATTGTTTTATCCTCCTCCAACTTTTTTGCATCTTCCTTCTAAACTTCTCTCTATATACTTGCAAATCAATTCAATTCCATGTGAATTTCCCTCATGTGTCGATAGCTTCAGCTTGATTTCATTGTCAAAGCAAGCATTTTTTACACATGAGAAAATTAAGTTAAAAAAATATTGTCAATGCCATTCTTTTGGTGTAAGCATCTATACAGTGTACAATACTCATTGCCGGAGCGAAATGCGTTCTTCTCTTCGCTAATATTAATGTGCATTACTCTTTTAAGAATTTTTTAATACCTCAGGTGCATTTTTGTTTTAGCTACATTTCACATTGAACGGACCTACAATTATAATTAAAGTGTACCCTGCTACATTTGGCACTATGACATCATCATGCATGTGATTGGGGTCATAAAAGTAGAGTAGCTAAAATTGAAAAAATTCTGAACAATTTTTTTAAGAGTATCATTTGTGGTTTCCTGGTACCCTTGAGGTGACTTGAACCCACAATTTGTCTGTTCATCTTATTTGTATTTCTTGAACTTTTGGGATACAGTTAGGGGATCTCGGGTTGTTGTATTTGCTATGGCACTATATGACAATTGACTTGCATATGCAGAACCATATAGAGGGATATCACGAATTGTCCACGAAAACCCAAATCTACTTCTCAACTGCTGCAGCAAAGTGGGATGCTGACTTCTATGTCAAAGTCGATGACGATGTGCATGTCAATCTTGGTGAGGATTCAGTCTCATACCGTCATTCTGACACAAATTCACAGCTTACAGGCTTTTCATGATTCGAGGAATCATGTGATAGATTCTTTATTAAATAACCTCTCTCGACAGGTATAGTAGGTTCAATCTTAGCCCGTCATCGGTCTAAACCTCGTGTTTATGTCGGCTGCATGAAGTCTGGGCCCGTTCTTGCACAGAAGTAAGCATGCAGGCTTATGATCAACTGCTTAAGTTGTGTTTAAACTTTAAATTTCATTTACTATATATGTGATTTGCAGAGGTGTGAAGTATCATGAACCAGAATACTGGAAATTTGGGGAGGAGGGTAATAAGTACTTTAGGCATGCAACTGGACAAATATATGCAATCTCCAAGGATTTGGCTACCTATATATCGATTAACAGGTATTGCTTTTTCTTCAAATTCGTTTGGAGTTTTTGTGGGCTGTATAGTACTGTGATATCGTAACATTTAGTTAAATTATATATTTTCTTAGGAACATACTTCATCGATATGCGAATGAAGACGTTTCTCTTGGATCTTGGTTTATTGGGCTTGATGTAGAGCATATAGATGACCGAAGCCTGTGCTGTGGGACACCTCCTGGTAAGATGCTTCACATTTAAGTTTTGCAAATGGCTTACTATCTTTTGTGTCTTACTATCTACTTTCCAGGAGTAACTTTATTCGCTATTAAGGGAGCATTACTATTGGTTATTAATATTGCTTATATATATAAATTCGAGATAATTCATGGATCCTTCATGAATGAATTTGCTGGTTTCTTCTGAACTTTTACGAGTAATCATTATCCGAATGATTAAAGTTCAATCGTACCAGCAAAGGCACACCCATGTGTCCGTTGTTGGTTCTGTGATGCTCCATTTGATTCATAAAGGAGAAAGCAAGGGCTTTACCCGGACTTGAACTACAGCTAAAATGTTGGCCAAGCCATGTAGTAACTGAGCTCTACTCGCAGGTCCACATTGTTAAATGCAGTTTCACCTATATTTCAATGCCCCATTTATTCTACGGTTTGAATTTGTTGACATTAGATGAACAAACATCACTGTTGAGCCTTTTCATCAGGCTCCAACAAAGTCATAGTTGGCACACTTAGCTTTTTCAATTATACATTAAAACTTCTACGGGTTTGATCAGTCAAGATCTAACAGTCAAATGCTCTTCACCTACACCTCTTCACACAATGGCAAATGTAGTATACTACCAGTGGGGATGTGGGGCCAACTGACCCGCTGGTATTATAAATACTAGTGGCTGTGTGTATATATATATACGTATTTATTTATGGAATATATAATTTTTCTAGTGTGGAAAGAATTAGAATTACTAAAGCGATCCCACTGGAAAAATGAAAGGTTATATAAAGTGGAGCCATAATGTCAAATTGTATAGAAAAGAAGCACCAATTGTTTGATCTCAACCAATTCATTCTCTAACATTGAAAAAAAAAAGTTGTTTAGGATGGCTAAATTATATCTTTAGAAATTACATAATAAGTTAGCAAATGTGACCTTCAAACAGTAATGTGATAGATAAAATGGGACTTTACAAGTAAATTACATTCCATTTTTTGATTTGTATTTAATATATTGTGTGTAAATGCATATATATATATATACCAATGCCTTGCATGGTTGGAAACTTTATATTCACCACACACAAGAACAAGCAGGGCACATGTCACTCAATGCTTTAGTGAATGATTGATGAGCACTTTTTCTTTCCTTTTGATTCAAGATTGTGAGTGGAAGTCCCAGGCGGGGAACCTTTGTGCTGCGTCATTTGATTGGAGCTGTAGCGGGGTATGTAAATCGGTAGAAAGAATGGAAGAGGTGCACCAGAGATGCGGAGAGGGTGATGGAGCAATCTGGCACACCAGCTTTTAGAACTTGTGTACTTAACGAACCTCTTCTTATTTATTCATTAGATTGTCTTTGCGGTTTTTGTTCTTGCCCTCCCTCGGGAGAGGGGATCTTGACGGTGGAATGTATATGTCCGTGTGCAGTAATCAGAAATGCGACCTGTGTACATCGTTCCACGCCATTTTTGCTCATGAAAGACTCACAGATTGCAGTAAACCGCTAACCTGTTGCACATATACAAACCTGTGAAGAGATTTACTAGTTAGTTAGGAATTCAAATATCCATTTAAAAATATTTTTTTTTTAGTATTTTGGTGGAATTCTTTGGACCAGTTATGCAGTGGTTAAAGTCTGAAAGATATGTAAAGCAGGTTAAGGTAAAGGTAGGATTATTCATAGCAATTATTTGACATAAAGCATAGGGACTAATGCCAATGGAAATGCAGGGAATGACATGCATGTTTTTCATGGAAGAAATTGTGGACCTACCAATATCATTTATCTTCACGGACCAACCAAATTTGTAAAGTATCTTTTAGTACCTTCTTTCCTTGTGAAATTAATGCATAACGATAAACATACTTTTCATCCACTTACCTTGGAGTTTAATAATTCTAAAAGATTGCACCTTGAATTCTTGTATAGTCTATTTATCAGTTTAACTTTTTAATTGAAACGGAAAACATCCTTTAAACCATGAGCATAAAAAATATAGGCTCTTAGTTGAGATGTGTCGTTGGGCAGAGGCAGGGTGAAGAGTCAAATTTAACAATTGGTGACTAGGGGATTGTTTGGCTATGAAGGGTCAAGTTTAGCAACCTGATAGTATATAAAAAAATAAAATTACACATTCGCTGTGAACTATAATAGTAAGATTTTAAATAACAAGTGGTATCAGAGCCAGACGGTAGATAGAGTGCCATAGTTGTACATATGGACACTCCGGAGGTTGTTGGGCTACTGGACGGAGGGTTTGACAGTTGACAGCGATCAAGAAAATGATGATCTCACGTTAAACCCAGTGGACGGTAGTGAATGCGTGCCGAAGAATTGGTGGTTAAAATTGCGAATGCGTCAAAACCTTAACAGTCCGGTCATCATCGTTGCTTATGTTGTCAGTGTCGCGCCGACCCGGAGAGGCAGAGCTAGTGGACAACGGCGCTGCTATTATGCCCTTATTTTAAGAATCTAAATCGTGTTTCTGATCTTCAAGAAGTGGGCTTTCAACTAAGTGCCTGCGAGCACATGATTGTTGTGACTTTTGAGAACAGTGAGCTTTTCCATGGCTGAGATTAGTTCGATAAGTCAATGGCAGTGCGATTAAATTAGCCATATTGGGATTTTTATATTTATAGTCGCAAATTTTGAATATGGGAGTGAGTTTATGAGACATCTCATGATTATAGGAAGTGAAACGAGGATCGTGAATGTTCAATCATAGGATTGTGGGCTACCCACTTTGGTTAGCTTATTTTTCATTTTTTTTTAGAACAATTAAAAAAATTAGAGAAAGGGAAACACAGAAGTACATTTACTTTTATATTTCTCCAATATTGAAAATAGAAAATACAAATTCTCTACTAGAGAACGAGCACATTTGTTACGAGAGACCTGACCTCGTAAATATGTTATTCTTCCGTATATATGAGTTAGAATAGCAATTGATTCCTATAACTGAGTTAGGAGCATATTTGCTCAATTTATAAAAATCCTAAACAATGATATATATATATATATATATATATATATATATATATATATATATATATATATATATATATATATATATATATAT
>NC_044925.1:22966431-23057257 GCF_003576645.1 Ipomoea triloba | reverse complement strand
ATATATATATATATATATATATATATATATATATATATATATATATATATATATATATATATATATATATATATATATATATATATTATCTTACAAAATCAGAGCACAAAAAGAATCAATATCACTTCTAATAAAGTTTGATCTCATAACCTTTCATTTGAGAGAATCACAACATGTTACTTAACCACAAAATCATTGACACATGATGACCACTATAGTCCATATAATATATATAATTTGTAATTATATTAGCACCCACCGACCACCAAAGTACAACAAAATAAATATACTATGTATGTATTCACATTATTCTTAATTAAGTATTTTGATAACACTGATTTGAATTGACCTTCACAATTCATATCTTGAAGTGAACACTCCTATTTAAAAACCAACTAAGTTGACATTTATAATATATGTTCTTCTCTTCTCTAACAAGAATGAAGAAAAACTTGAACACGCTTTGAATTCTTAGCTAGGATAACTAATAAACTTATATTTAATTCATCCACATATCAATAATGATCTTGACTTGTTTGCTGAATCTAATGCATTTTTTGTTAGACATGTAATCTTAAACCAATATTTATTGTTTTGGACATTCATTTTTATTAAATAAATAAATGTTTTTATTTATTTTATTTTGACTTAATTAATGTATTTGATATTATTCCATACAATTTTCTTAATTCTTCATTTTTAAGATCGAGTTAAGAATATGAGTAATGAAGAATTTGTTAATGAAGTATTGTAAAAATGTTCATAGTCATAGAAATTCTAATTGGTGAGTGATACAAAAAGCGGGCATGTCGATGATTGTTAGAGGACAAGTCATTGAACAATGATTGCTTACAATGTACCGCATGACTTTTACCTACGTGTCATCGGTATGTTGTATGTTACAAGTATGCAATAATCCTTTGACTTGAAACAACATGGTTGTCTTGTACATATGGTGGACTAGTGTTTGCCAGTATGCGTCTTTCTGCAAACAATACTGACAAAACCTCTGATAAAATTGCCATTATGTTAGCTTCAAACATCACCATTGACGTCAATCCAGACCCAACCGTCATGTTATTCACAATCGCACGCCCTTCTTTCAGTTGCAACTTGAAGAACCCAAACTTGGTTCCAGCCTTCTGAAAGGCCTCCTCCACATCAACGCCTCCCCATTCAGCCCTGCCACCTTGGAGTTTGGGCAACTGGTCAGTAGCCCGATGATGTAGGACAAAGGGACCAAGTCGTTGGACGCAACGATCATGTCGCGGAGGGTCAAGCAGGGGGTGACGTTGTGGTTTAGCAACTTGGTTATGGCCTCCAAGATCTCGAACCTAATCCTAGAGTTTCCCCGAAGCAGCTTGGTTATGACCTCCATGTTGGAATTGGCATATTATACATAAAAAAAAAAAAAAAAAAAAAAAAACCTTACAAATTGCACATTCTGACATGTTTTAGTTAGAGAAGTGACCAACGTGATCAATTTTAGTACGGAAGTAATAGCTATTGAATGAAAATTGATAGTGATCAAACATGTGAACCAAAATTGTTATTTGCTCGCTAATTATAAAGTCTTTCTTTCTTAATATTTTTGTTAAAACAAATGGTTCTAAAGCAGAATATTTATATACTATATACTTATCTTGTGTCCATATTTTCTTTAAAACATATGAAAATGATTTTAACTTTATTGGATAATAATTTTTTTGATAATGCTGACTATTAATTTTATTATTATTATTATTATTATTATTATTATTATTATTATTAGGGAAAATGGCACTTTTTCCCCCCTGTGTTATTAAAGTGGCATTTTTTCCCCCTGAAATGTTAAATTGACATTTTTATTCTTAAGAATAATTATTTCATTTATTTTTCTTCTCCAACAAATTATTACTTATATGTATGGATAATTACGATTCGGTTCGAACCTAACCAAACACTATAGCAATCATATCGAAATAGTATGGACGGTTTTGGTTACGATTCAGAACCGAAAAAATAAAATTAAATAATTGTTGAACCGTGAACCGGAATTGAACCACAGTCATATATAGTGAAAATGATCAAATACTTATTTTGATAAATCGGTACGGTTGGGTTCCAATTTTCAATTTTGAACCGCCAATCAAAACTTTTTTTTTATTTATTTTTATAATTTTATTTCTTATTTAAAAATAGTCTAAATTTAACAATTATTTTATTTTATTTTTTTTTCGGTTCTGAATCGTAACCGTAACCGTCCATACTATTTAAGTTCAATTGCTACAGTGCTCGATTACGTTCGTATCGAACCATGATCTTCCATACATATTAGTAATAATTGGTTAGAGAATAAAAATAAATGAAGTAGTTATTTTTAAGGGCAAAAATGTCAATTTAACATTACAGGGGGAAAAACTACCACTTTTAAAATAACTGAGGGAGAAAAACTGCCACTTTAATAACTCAGGGGGAAAAGTGCTATATGCACATAACATAAGGAGAAAAAGTGTCATTTTCCCTTATTATTATTATTATTATTATTATTATTATTATTATTATTACATTAGGTGTTTATTTAATCACATATATTATTATTATACTGGAAGACTTTTTTGAAAGGAAAACTCAAAAGCTAGAAAATAAAGTAAAAAACGTGAAAAATGTGAACGCGGTTCAGTTATCACTGCTCCAAGCTCCGAACTATTGCGCATCAGTATCACTACACAAATGGTTATCCTGATAAAATATATAAAACCTATATTATTTATCATGAATAAATTTATATTGTCTATAACATATATTATGTCATATTTTAAAAAGTAAAGTTAAATGTTTAGGTAGTGCGGTAGTGGTACTTTTATCTTACTTTTTATTGATAAAATAAAAGATACAGTTATACTTAAATACTAAAACATTTTTTTTAATAAAAAAAATTATAAAAGTCATGTTTAGTAACATAGGTAATCAATCAATTTTGGCTTATTTGACCATGGTTAGTTATTGACTTGGTTAAACAATCAATATGCGTGTTTGATTAATAACAGCTCATTGCTCCAAAATGTTAAAATTCAAAAAGTTGTTCAAAGAAATTTTTTTGATAAGTTTTTTGAGAAAGTCATTTTTGCATGTAATCAGTTATCAACTAACAACTAATTTACCAAACATTTTTCTACAATTAATTAATGCTATCAATTAGTCAAACCCACTATCCCAATCAGTTAATGACTATTTACCGAACACCCCCAAAATCTTTCCTTATATATACACTATATTTTAGAAAAATATACTCCGTAGTATTTTACAAAATTATTTGTATCAAAATTTGTTATAAATGATACGATTTTAGATAAATGTCAAAATTATGTTTAGAATTTTCTTACAAAGATGCATATTGTACATATTTCTCATTTAAGTTAATAATATTGATAACTATACACTATTAGTTTTGGGTATGGAGTAACCTGAAATCTCCAGGTCGGCTGTCTCACTCAATAGAGGTGCATACAATTCAGCCAAGGGATTAGTCACTGTGTTCGACGGTGAAAACCCTGCTACACAAAAAAAATAAAAAATAAAAAATTGCTCTACTATTTTCGTTAGTATAATTTACATCACATTAACTAAACTCGTCAATATCATTTAGAACAAAAACTAAGGGTCTATTTAAAAATTAAAAAAATAACTTTCGAAAGTTCATTTTCAATTTGGCTATCTAAAGGAAACAAAATCAGCAGAAAATACTCATTACGTGAAGTTTTTATTAACTTTGAATGATATCCATTAATTTATAAGTAGCCAATAAAATTTTAAAAAATTAAATTTTTTTGAGTGTTTTGGAGGGGATTGATATCTCCAAAATAGTTTTCAATGTGATATCAACTTTACAATATGCGTACTCATAATAAGCCAAACCAATTTAGGTCGATACCTTCCACTTCCACAATTATATATAGAAAATGAATTAAAGAAGCTGTCTTTGAAACACAACCACTCACCAACCAAACACCAGAACCATTCTTCCTTTTTTTTAAATACTTTTCTTTCTTTGATATTTCTCTTAGGAACAGTGAACACCAACGCCTTTGATTATCTTATTCTCATCAACTTTGTACCACGTACAATCCCAGGAAACGTACAAACAAAGGATTTGTTGAGTTTTGTTTTGTGGGGGGGAAGTGAAAGAAGTGTAATGTTAAGGGAGTGAAGTGAAATAAAGTCTTGGCCTACGGCAATCCGAACAGCCAGCTATCGCTTCAGAAATCTTATCCTTTCAGCTCTTCGGACACAAGTTTTTGTCCCCATTTCGGCTCGTCTGCGAATCGCCAAACCCGCCAATATTATCTCAATTTCTGTATTTCCCTTATCTTTAACCCCCTCTGCCACTTACTAATTTCCCGTTATTTTTATGAATCTTTAGGGGGGCTCAATCTATCTTACTGCCATTCCTTATCTTTTTTCTTTCTTTTTTTGAACCCTCGAGTCATCGCCGGACTTAAAGGCTCTATCTTTATCCGATTGAATCGAGGGGGGTTTGTTAATTCTGTTAATTTTATCTTTCTTTCTGGGTTTTTTCTGGGTTTTCTGGGTTGGGTTATTCTTGGATTGTTTTTGGGGTAATGGCTTTGGTGTCGGCTTTGCTTGAGATTTTCCAAAAGCCCTCAATTGGGGATGTAATACTTGAGCTGATGGTGTTTACCACGCCTATCTGGGTAGCTGTGGTGATTGGAGTTCTTGTGGGTTGGGCATGGAAGCCCCGATGGGCTAATCTTTGTGCTAGCAGAGATTCCTTTGACTCTTTCGTGTCATCCTCTACTGGGATAAACTTGCAGCAGGTGTTCAGTGGGTTTAGCTCAATCCCAGCATTGAAATTGCAAATTCCCAAATGCTTTTCTTGGATTTCTGAGGAGACTTCTTCACCTCTCTCACCTAACTCCAGGTCTGTTGAATTTTGTGTGCTTAGATAGAAATATTGCATTCTGGATTGTTTCTAGCTGACACTTGGAATTGAATTGGGGTTTTCAGTTCTCCCCTGCCAGAAAATGATAAATCCAGAGTTGTAGATGAGAATGACCTTTATCATTTGTACCAATTAGTTGAAGAGAAGGATGATGGCCCTGCCTGGATTCAGATGATGGACCGGTCTGCAACGAACATGAGTTATCAAGCATGGAGAAGAGATCCTGAGGTACCATTGCTTCTAAGAATGCATATTGAGTTAAGATGTTTAGGGAAATTGCATAAATTCTTGAAGTTATGAGTTTTGTTTAGTGATATGCTTGTTTTAATACCTATATGTAACACAATTTGATGTGGATTTAGACTGGTCCTCCGCAATACCGGAGCAGAACTGTGTATGAGGATGCTACTCCTGAAATGGTGAGGGATTTCTTTTGGGATGATGAATTTCGAGCGAAGTGGGATGATATGCTAGTTCATGCTCAAACGTTGGAAGATCATCCTTCCACCGGAACTATGTTGGTTCAGTGGGTGCGCAAGGTATGAACTATGCTGTCTGTTGGCTCTTTTCGCCTTTGAATTTACTAATTAAGTGGCTAATATTTCTTATGCTTTTTTTTTTTTTTCTTCTCTACTTTTGTGCTGCAGTTTCCATTCTTTTGTAGTGATAGAGAATACATCATTGGCCGACGAATCTGGAAATCTGGACAGACTTATTATTGTGTTACTAAGGTGAGCAAAAGGAAGTTCAGATGTAAAAGAATTGAAATCTTTTATAGTGTTTGCTGAGCTGCTTAATTTTGAGTTTTGACCATTCTAATATTATGTGTGTAATCTTGTACTATTTTGTTGAGTTTAAAACTTCCTTAAAAGCACAGGTATTACATTCATTTGGGTTTTGCTTGTTTGTTTCTTTGGTTAAAATATCATAGTTAAGTGACTGTTGGTGGTTCTGGTAGGGGAGGATACATTTCCCATGAACAAAACTATATAATCAAACTGCAAAAGCTGTTCATCCAGCTCATTATTGATTACAAAGAGATTAAAGATGTCGGTAGACCTATCTTTACATAATTTTGTTTTTCATAAACTTTATTTTGGTAGGTGTTTAGTGTTTCAAGTGAATGATTGTGCTCCAACAAGGATTCCGTCGGCTAGTATTGATTCTCTATTAAAAACATTCTTAATTTTAGTAGTTACTTCTCTCTGTTCTTGCTAGGGCAGGTAGGTTTTTAGTGTTTCGAGTGAATGGTTGCCTTCAAACTAAAGGATTCTCTATTAAAAAGGTTCCCACTTTTAGTAGTTACTTCTGTTTGTGCTCGCTAGGGCTGTCAAGTCATCCAGAATTGTAACAAATTTATGTGCTACGACTTGCTATTTCTGTAGTATAACAGCTCCCTGATTAAGCTAGTGTTACATATACTGATATACCCGTGAATTTCTTTTGTCGTTCAAATTTATATAGTTTGTCTTACTGTGTCAAAGATTAGTAGATGACAGTTCATTACAATATATTTCAGGGTGTGCGAAATGATGTTCCACGACAGAGCAAACCAAGACGTGTTGATTTGTATTATTCTAGTTGGTGTATTAAGCCAGGTAATAGAGCTGCTGAAATTGCCTTCTTTAGTCGCGTCACTAATTACCCGTTTGATCAAATGAGTTATTTAGTTACTAGTCTATGTAGTCTTTCTTCATTGTATTCCTTTTAAGAATTAAGAAAGGTTTTTACTGAGCTGAGATTAGTCGTTTCTCAACGAAACAGCTGCTTCCAAGAGAGATGGTCAGATGACTGCCTGCGAGGTGGTACTCTTTCACCACGAGGACATGGGCATACCTTGGGAAATCGCGAAACTTGGTGTTCGCCAGGGCATGTGGGGAGCTGTCAAGAAGATCGACCCCGGTCTGCGTGCATATCAGAAACACAGAGCAACCGAGGCCCCATTGTCTCGATCCGCCTTAATGGCTCAGATCAACACAAAAGTTACGACTGACGACCTGCGCTCGCTGGAGATAAGACGCACCATGTCCGAAGCAGAAACCTCGGGTTCTTCTGATAAGCCAACCGGGAGGAACATACCTAAGCTCCTCGTCGTTGGTGGAGCCGTCGCCCTCGCCTGTAGCATCGACCGCGGCCTCCTCACCAAGGCCCTCATATTCGGCGTTGCTCGGCGGTTCGCCGGGTTCGGGAAGAGATTGTGAGATGATTTTACCCAGAAATTGGTCATCCCCAACCCTAAATTGCTTCTCCAGCCAAGATTGATCCATAATTGAGAAAATGAATGTATTCTATTTGTAATTCTTAGAAATTTTGATCCTAGAGATAAGTGTGCAAATCATAACCACCAATTTATGGATCATTAATTTGGAGTTGAAAATGTTCAACACTGTTACACCATTCTTTTCCTACCTTTGTTCAGTGAATTACATAATCCTTAACCACAGGAAATGAAACTTTTAAGGTGGCGTGTTATATATGCTAACCTTATAAATAAGAGGTTTTTCTATATTCTGTAATAATATAATAAAATTTGTTTTTTTTTTTGGTGGTCCTTATAGATTCAGTTTTTGTATAAAGTGTAATTCCAAAAAACAATTCTAGGCCAGGAAGTGCGAGCAGTACAGGGAAGGGTAGATTGAGAACAGCCTCTCCAAGGGGGGTGGGTTCCAACTTCCGGACTGCGAAATCGGGTCGGGTTCCGGCGGGATTTATTTTTGCCGTTGATCTATTCCCCCTTTTTGTTTTCCGGCGTTAAAAATGAAGGGCTCCGTCGCTCTTGTCGCCTCTCTGCTCGCGGCTTCCACCGTGACTCTTACGTCATCCTCCTCCGGTTATCGTGAAGTGAGACGCAACCCTATCTCCGCCGCCGAGGTTAATTTTCCATATCTCCTTTATAATTATACCACTTTTCAGAATCAGATCCATATATATTTTCTGTAGAAATCATTGATTATATTACATAGAAATTTGCAATGAAATTGCAGGGGCATTCATATAATTCGAGGTTTTCATGGGATGAATCGTCGCAGAGGAGAGCATCGGTGTCAAATAATGAGAAATTTGTGCCAAAGTTTGATGGCTTGAGGTTCATCGAGACTTTAGTGACGGCTCACCGGTGAAGTCATCGGAGATCAAATTCATTAGCCCTGTGGCTGTTAATTTTGCAGTTATAGCCAAAAATAAAGCGGATCATGTAGCGTTAGCCAATTAGTTGATTGCAATTGGGATCACCCTGCATCAAGTTTTGTGATTTGTGTTCATCTCATTCATACTTATGTTTCATACTATATAATTTATAAATTTTGATTTTTGAGTTATCACTGTTTGGGGTTGTTTGTGTTTTCTTGATATACAATTTAAATTTTCAAAAAATAAATTTAAATGTCTTAAAACTTAATTAAGATAAATGAGGTTGTCAATAACCTTCAATGACACGAAGTGATTCTTCTAAATAGAAAAGTGGTTCAGTGACACGAGTTTTTGTGCATAGTTTGGTTTTTTGCAGACTGGTAAAAGATAATATTGGTATTTGAGATTGTGAAACCAGTCACCTATTTATAGTTTCAAGGATGGATGCCAAATTTGCAGCAGAATCCTCACTGGTCCCAACTCCAAAGGTTAATAGGATTAGGGGTCCAGTCCGGGGAATAATAGTTGACATTTATTTATTATGGCAGCTAACGTGCAGGATCAATTCCATTTGTATTTTGTAGCACTGAACTGAGTTTCGATTTCTATTGAGTTTAAATCTGACCAGCAGCAACTACTTCTTGTTGGACCTTATGGTGATATGTTTTTTGCCAAGGTTTAGAGAGTACTACCCATAATAGCGTGTGACAAGAATTGGGTAAATTAACTTAATATTTAATCACATTCTAAAGGTGAAGATGTTATTTTTATGGCCAATGATTGCCACACCCTTCCGTGTTACACTACTTGAAAATAATGTACAAGAGGAATCTACAAATGTCAAGGTAAAAGTCTATTGAATTCACCTTCACCACCACCAAATATCCTTTGTGAAAATTAGGGAATGATGGGCTGTGGAGTAGCCTGCTATAGAAGTGAATTCACCACTATCATCTTCGTGCACACGGGATACCGGACAATTTTGTCTGCAACCTTGTTTAAATGGCAGTGGTACAATCACATACCAAACAATTATGATCAATCACATACCAGAGACCAACAAATTAATTATGATCACATACTATTTAAAAGGTCTTGGCCACTCATCATTTTATGGTGGAAGATTAAACCAAGAGTAAATAATCAGGGATAGTGAGAACCAAAAAAAAAGAAAAAAAACATTGACTTTGCATATTTTCAACATATACAAACCAAAAAAAAAAAGAAAAAAAACATTGACTTTGCATATTTTCAACATATACAAATATAGATGTAATTTTTGCTATGGTTGTCGATTTTTTTTTTTTATGACTCAAATAAAAGTTTTCAACAACTCTAATTAAAATAAAATTGACTGCGGATCGTTGAAATGTTAGAGTTCATGTTGGAGCACTATGCGACCAAAATGTTCTAACCACAAAAAGAGATTTTCTTTTTTTTTTTTTTTAGTTTGAAAATAAAGAAGCTAATTCATTAATTATAGGCTGAAACGTTTACAATAAGGCAAAAACTTGTGTGAGACCGTCTCACCATGATACGGGTCGGGTCTATTCGGTCAAGATGCAAATGTAACACATATATGCACAAATGTCATACTTATATGCTCAAATGTAATACTAATCAGGAATAAAATTTTTGTTACTTATAAAGGTAAATGTAATATTTTAAGGGAAAATACAATACTTTTACATTTCGATTTAAAAGTATTACATTTTTCCTCAAAAGTATTATATTTGCCTTTATAAGTAAGAGACACTTGTCAACATTACTTATTATGAAATATGTATTACTTTTTCTCTTATAAGTAACAAAATTGTATTCTTGATTAGCGTTATATTTGAGCATATAAGTATGACATTTGCATGATTCTTTGACCCGACCCGACCCGTCTCACGAATAAGGATCTGTGAGACGGTCTCACACAAGTGTGACCCTAAAGATTGATGGAATGGTCAAACATTTCTTACAGTCCGACATAGAAACAACTTCCCTAGTATAGAAAACTTGATTCGTTTCACAAATTTGAAGCTGAATTCTTTTTCTTTTTAATATTAAAAAACAAAAAATCCTCAATTTTTTACCCTTTTTAATTGGTCATAAATCTAGGGGTGCGTTTACTAACTGGAAATTTTCTCTAATTTTCTGGAAATTTTGAAAACTGGAAAACAGAAAACATGTTTACTAACACAGTTTTCCATTTTGAAAACAGGAAATAATTTTTCAGTTTTCTAGAAAACTGAAACACTATAAAAAACTGTTTTCTAAATGGAAAACAGAATCAGCTATAATCTATTAGACTATATGTCATTATAACCACATTCTTATCATTATCTACTTACATATTTATTCATTACTATGATTACATTTATTATCATCTTCTTTTACTTATCATCATCTTCTATCTCTTCTATTTACATTATTTATTTAAACATAACTTATTTGATTATGCTTAAAATTATACATCATTCACATTATCTAAATTAAAAATCGAAATCTATACCACGCTTTATATTTTGATTGAACTCAATTGATAATTGGTTTTGGTCCAAATATTAGATATCGAAATTTCACACATATATTACTATATTAGAATTCAAAATAAAAATTATAACATATTTTAAATATTAGCTCAAAAAATATTAATATTATCTAAACTAATTTTTTTGTGAACTTAATAGGTAATTGGTTCAAATATATTTTTATTTATGTTATATACATATATAAATTTGGTCCGGATATCAAATGTAAATTTTTTTTTTTTTACATATATTGGATTTCAAAGTAAAAAATATATTTATTCTATTTAAATCAAATATATTTTAAAATATTTTAAATACAAGGTCTAAAAATAACTCGAAATTAAACTTATTGTTAATTTTATAACGTTAATTTGAAAAAATAAATTTGAAAAAATAAGTGTTAGTAAACAAGTTTTCTAAACAGCAAACAGAGAATGAAAATTGAAAAATTGAAAAACAGAAAACAGAAAACAGTTTTCTGTTAGTAAACAGGCCCTAGGTGTTTCCAGCCATGAATTACTATGGCAGGTTTTCAAAAAAAAAAAAAATTACTATGGCAAGTTTAATTGCCAGATACATTTTGTACAACCAAAATAACTAATTTATTATTATCTTGATCCATTTGAAATACTCTTTCTTGATAAATATATCATATTTGTTATTTTAGTTGTTGATATAGTTGATGGGTAACCATTTCATCCATAATTTGAATTACATAAGTTGAAACTACCTTAACTTTTTAGATAAGTCGATGTCATCATCTCACATGTGTAATGATAATTGAAAGATTTTCGTGTTTTTTTTTTTTTTTTTTTTTTGAAAGCATATTGCTTGTCTTGTTCTTTACTCGATCGTTTGCAGCACAAATACCTTTGGTTAAATTCATTACTACAAATAGATATAAATAATCAACCTATTAATTACATGTCCGGCCTAGCTTTGTATTCCAAAATTAAAGTTATATCGTAATAGGGGGTGAATATAAGATATTTAGGAAAAACGCAAATCTTATGTGCATGACATACATTTTGTGTGAGGTGTTCAGCGTACCCTAGCTATATGAGGAATAAGTATTTTAATTTATTTGGAGCTTCTGAGTTCTGACAATATAATTAATGTTCCGATCTACTTCCAACGAACACATGCATATTATATTGTCCTTCCAATAAGAGTGCCGCCGAATGCAGTATTGGATGTGATCAAATGACAAGCTAAATTTCTAATAATACATTTTCCGCTTGCTTAATTATATTTCTGCATTATATATATTATTCACGTACAATATTTGCTAGCTTAGCTTAGCTTAGGTTGTTCTTCATTATATTCAGACTTTTCTCTTATCTTCAATTCTTTTCTCAATATATCTGCCTGATGAATACAATGTAGAGTTCATTGATGGTAATAAGGGTTAGAGATGACTGAAGCATTAACTGGTGAAAGAGCTGAGCGGCTGGTTGTTATACAGGCCAGCCAGGGTTCCACATGGGATGGGATGGGAGCTTTAATTTGATTTCAATTCAATGTTAGTTGATGCATGCATGTGATTCTTGGCAGTGTTTGTTGATATCATTGTTTACTTTTGCTTTAATTTGTCGTCCATCATATCCTTAGCTTGTTTTCTCACAACAAATGATTATGCTTAATTGCTGCTTTCTTATCTGCTTAATTTGCTCCATCGATCTATCTCCTGGAAGCTTATACGAACATGAATGCTTGCATCCAGTAACAGCTTCAGTCCAGATTTTTGTGTTCAATGTCATATATATATATATATGCAATTTGAGCTCATCATTTTACCATGGGAGGGGAGGGCAAGCCTCCATTACAAGTAGTAGCAGAATGAGAGAACGAAGCCTCTCATCTGTGTAGAATATAATTAATATTACTAGCGGAACTGATCCAATTTCCAACTAGTGAGATTAGACCATAGTAATAAATTAAATCTTATTTTATACCTAATAGGTAATTTGGTTCAAACTAAGAAATTCAATATACTGTTTCTGTTGAGCATATAATATATAAACATAAATGTGCAGTTCAACTATCAGCTTAGGCTTTTAGTTGGATGGAGCACATCAAAGTCTATCAGCTTAGGCTTTTGGATGGAGCACGTGTTTCAATTGTTTCCATTGAGGCTAGAAATACAAGCTTCGCGATATAATATGAAAATAATTAAAAGGGAAAGTAATTCACGTTGATTGCCAACTTGTCAAGTAAGCTAGTTACTTGCTACGTCAAGTCACAAGGGTGAATTGCATTCTTTTTTCAAGTTTGGAGGTCTATTTAGATTTTTTTGTTATTTTTTTGTTCCGTTCAAACTCCTAAGTAAAAGATGCTATTCAACCATTGTAATATAACTCTTCCACAATTTTGTAGAGTCAAAGTATATAAGTTCGGGCCAAAAGATTTCTCTCTCTCTCTCCTTTTTTTTTTTTTTTTTTCACCTAAGAAAATAAGACCAAATAAATTCTTACCCTCTTCGTCTCCAAAAATGGTGACAACAGATTTGGAGACAAAGAAGGGTGCTTCTTCAAACCTTCTTCGTTTCCAGATTTAAAGACGAAAGAGGAAAGAAGAAGACATGTATAGCCGTCATCTATATTTTTTAATAATTTAATTTAAATTTATTATTATTTATTAAAAATATTAGGTTAATTGCCACATCAGATATTACCGACATTATAAAAAATTAATCAACTCTTGAACCTAAATATACAAAAATCACTAATTAATAAACTTAATTATAATTTTAAAAATTCAAGAAATTAACTAACTTTTCGTATAATGTTGAAGATTTTTTTAACCCTTTTCCCCAAACCCACCGACATGCAATCATTTAGGGCTTTTTGGCCGAGTTCCGACAATGTTCAATTGGATGCCACGTATTTTGTCCGGTGCTACAGAGGGGCGGTGATGCACCGAATTTACAAGAAAGAAAAAAAAGTCTTAAAAGCACATCTTGTTTCAAGTTTTTTTTGAAACAAGTTGCTAACCATGTGAGTTGTATTCCCTATTCATTTTCCCCATCTTCCTATCCTATTCATTTACCCTCCTGCACCTCCCCATACCAATCTCAAATTCACCACGATGATACTTCACAAACATCATTGTAATTTTTGTTAAAAATTATTTTAAAAATTAATACTCTCGGATCAACAATAAACAATAATAATCAGTTTATTAGTATGAGTGATTGTACACTCTTATTAAGAGGTTGGGAATTCGAACACCCTCTTGTATGGAAAATCAATCTGATCAGCACTTTGCGCTTTAATTGAGTCGACCATGTGCGAACGAGATTAATCTAACTGTCTAAGTATAGCACGAATTAAAAGGTATTTTTTACTGTTAAGATCTGCTCAAAACACTCGGTGTGTGGTCCCACATTAAATTATGGTTGGGACAGCATAAACCAGATGTGAAATTCCCCATAACATCAAAAGCCAAGCTTTACTCTTTGGCCTCCTAATCAATCAAAGCATCTAAGAGGACAAGCTGCTTCTCTCTTTCTCATCTCATCCCATCTCATCTCAAAGGAATAACACACTTTTTATACGCAGTGTCTAATCGGTTTCTTGCTCGATTGTACAAACCTAGCTGTGGCAACACTAAAGTTTAGATTTCTGACTCCCCCACTCTTTCATCTTTTGTTTCTCACTTTCCTCCCCTCCTTCTAACTAAAGCAACAATAATTCTGCTCCAAATACAACTAAACTAAATTGGTTAGCCAATTCAAAAATGACGTAAAATCATCCTTCACTAACTCAAAGAGGTAGTTCAAGTGGCAAATAAGTTTTTTTGTGGAGAAAAACTGAACCAGCCGTTAAACGAATAGAAAAGACCCCGAACACTTCATGTGTAAATCATTAAAACACTTCCTATAATTTATTTTTCCTACAAAACTTTATGATAAGTGGGGACCTCAAATTGAATTTTAGTCATATCCTCTTCTTTTTTTTTTCTTTTTTTTTTTTAATTTACTCAAAAGCAATGGGGAATCAAATATAATGGCGAATCTTTCATATTTTTATGTAATTGTTTTTACTATAGTGATATGCCTAAAGAAATGTGAAGAATTAATTATATGAAGTATTGTATTATTAAAATTAGAGTAACATTTATTATATTATTATTAAGGGTTATAGCCTGTGTATTTGTGACACCTAAAGCTAGTTCCTTGCTCAAAAGCAGCTAAAGTGCAATGTCAGTGCAAACTTTAACGGCTATTCCTGACGCCGTTATATAATATCACACTCCATTACTACTCCAATCTCCACTGGTTCCCCCATTCAGAACCTTAGCTAACTCGCCTCACCGTTTTCTGGGACTGGTCTTCTCTCTCACTACGCCATTAATGGGGAGGGGGGAAGCTTTGTTCCCTTCTAGTCTCCGTTTTTCTATTCCATTCTTTTTCTATGGTATACTATTTTTGCTTGAATTAATTTCTTTTTTTTAATTATTATTAAATGCATTTTGTTAGGGCTGATAGATTGTAATTGAGTGGATATTCTTTGGTTTTGTAGTTTTATTGATAGCGTACCAGGCATTGGCGGGGTCGATTGGGATCAACTACGGCCAGGTTGCTGACAATCTGCCGTCGCCGGAGGATGTGGTTCCGTTGGTGAAAGCCGTCGGGGCCACCAGGTTGAAGCTGTATGACACGGATCCTAAAGTGCTCAAAGCTTTTGGCAACACTAATGTGGAGTTCATTGTGAGTGTCCCCAACGAGTACTTGTCTAAAATTAAGGATCCTGCGAAAGCTCAAGCGTGGGTTAAGCAGAACGTGCAGGCGTATTTGCCGGCGACCAAAATCACCTGCATCGCCGTAGGAAACGAAGTCCTGACCTTCAATGACACTACTCTGTCCGGAAATCTGCTCCCGGCAATGCAGAGCGTTCACGCCGCTCTCGTGAGTCTCAACCTGGACAAGCAAGTGACGGTGACGACCGCGCATTCTCTGGCGGTGCTGGAGACTTCGTATCCTCCGTCGGCCGGGGCGTTCCGGCGAGATCTGGTGGATTGCATTTGCCAGATCCTGGAATTTCACGTCAAAACTAGTTCGCCTTTTTTGATCAATGCGTATCCCTATTTTGCGTATAAGGCTAATCCGAAGCAAGTGTCGCTTGATTTCGTGCTCTTCCAGCCAAATCCAGGGATTGTTGATCCCGTCTCCAATCTTCACTATGATAATATGTTGTTTGCTCAGATGGATGCGGTTCACTCTGCTTTAGATTCGCTAGGGTATAAGAATGTGTGCGTGCAGATCTCGGAGACGGGGTGGCCGTCTAAGGGAGACGCCGATGAGGCCGGTGCGACGGAGGACAACGCCAGGAAGTACAACTGCAACCTCATGAAGCTCATGACTTCTAAGAAGGGAACTCCGATGAGGCCGACTAACGATTTGAACATCTACGTGTTTGCAATGTTCAACGAGAACATGAAGCCCGGCCCGACCTCGGAGCGCAACTACGGGCTCTTCAAGCCCGACGGAACCCCAGCCTATCCTCTCGGAATCAACCTCAGTACAAACATCAGTTCAGGCGGTTCCGGAACAAACTCCGGAGGATCTACGCCGTCAACGTCCTCTCCACCGGGAACTTCCTCCACAGGCTATCTGTCCATTTCTTCGGATTCGGTGCGCCCTCCCACTTTTTGTCGGTTTTCTTTTTGCTTTTTGACATTAGCATTAGCTAGCTGTACACATCTAATTTAGGTGCTCTCTACTTTGTGATTGAAATTTAATTTTTTACTATTTTAAAATAGAAAGAACATTTGCTGAAAGAGTATTAGTTTCCTAGCGTAAATTGATTGTTGAAATATTTCAGGCGAGACAAATGGTGTGCAGGGGCAGAAGAACAGAGATGTTTTTGCAGATTGCAGTATCCATTATGTTGGTCCACCAATTATTGAACAGAGTTTAGAGTTTTTTGTGTTCAGAAGACAAGGAAGAAGGGGGAGGGGAATAATGTGATTCCTGCACTCGTACGGGGCTACTTTATTTTGGAATCAATTCTCGACAGCGGGAGGATTATTCTTTTGTTGTTATTATTAGAAAGGAGTATCATTATTTTACTCTGATGTATTAATTATTTGTTTGCAGACTCACTTTTACTTATAATTATATAATGATATATATGCAGCTGAGACATTGAAATATCAACAATTCAACACTACTCTATCTTCTAGACTAGATAGCACAGCTGGTATAATAGAGATATTTTGATGTTGATTAGGGATTAGAATTTAGTAGCTAATATGTTACATTTGGAGCATAAGCAGTGACATAAAGGCACATTTTGCCCAACAACATTTTACCAAAACACACAATTGCTACAGGGATGGATATACAAACTAAAGAATCTGCTAATTACTCCTCATTCTACATTATGAAACTGAGAACAGACAAAACTATTACTAGTACTAGATTAGGACATTGTTCTGTCATCTGAACTACCAGATGCCTCTTTTGTAGCTGGAGAGGTAGCGCCTTCCATATCATCTTCACTGAACATGCTGTCATCGCTAGAATTTGAAAGTGACGCAGTTTCATCATCCTCATCATCACTCACTACCCCGGCCCGATGTCTTCTCCTAACATCCTTGATACCTCTTCCTCGTAGAGCCAGACGCCTCCGCTTCCGTATGTTCCTCTTTCGCTTAGGGTACTCTTCCTGGGGTGACTCCAAAGACTTGCTGCTGCTTACGTCTTTGCCACTCCTGTCCCTCCCACTTCCATCTTCATTATCCTCCAACTCATTACTATGAGAATCGTTATCGAGTTTGCGCCTCTTTCTACTTGTGCTTGTCTGACAAAAATATAATTCAGAGTAAAAGGTTAGTAATCTGTCTTACATAGTTTTTGAAAGCAGTAATCTGTCTTGTATAATTAAATTGAAACCACCATATCTCTTCTATTGCATCTCCACACTCATGGAGGTCAACAAAACTACTTTTTAAGGGAAAGGGTCACAAGGAGAGGTTTACATGCATGTTAGGGTGTGTTTGGTTCGCACATGGGAATCGGAATTGGAATGGGAATCAAATACTTGTAATGTTAATGGGTTTTGGTGAAAGCATTTTGTATGTTTGGTAGTAGGGTGGAATTGGAATGATTACCACTATTCATGTTTGGTTATATGTATAACCCTATAATAGGAATAAAGGTTTTAAAAATACAAAAACAAAAAATCAAGGCAATTGATCCTAATATAATGACATCCAAAGCACCAATATGAACCAAAAAAAAAAATTCAAAACAAAAATCTAAAAGCACTAATCCAAACTTAAAAATCAGATTACTAATAAGATGAAATGATACTCGTTTTTAATTGAATGGGTAATCAAATCCCATAGTTGTGTTTTAAAAAGTTGTCAACCAAATACTAACTATGATTTTGATTCCCAGCCCATGAACCAAACACACCCTTAATCTCTACCGAAGTCAAACAATGTTAACGTTCATAGAAATTAATTCTAGAATAGAGGACATATGAATTATTCCATTTACTTTGTTCACATATCAAACAAAACAGCTAGTCCACCCATTCCAGCAAAAAACTAAATTTGTTTGCGAAAGACTGGACCGATATGAGTCCATTCAGAAAGAGTTATACATATACACACAACACACAAAAAAAGAACCAAAGGTCCACCATATGCACAGCCCCCATTTTCATAAGCTTAGAAATAACGTCAGCTATATTGCATTTCTGTGCCAATTTGACATAACCATTATTCACCACTAACAACACCCCCAGCAGTTTCATATACACTTGTTGTAAATTGATTGAAATTTCAGAAACATACCTTGGGACCACGATCAACAAGGCATGCCCATTCACTTCGATTTCGAAGGCAATCAAGAACAGCCTGAGAGTGACTTGAGTATGCGTAACGCTCTCCATTGTGTTTCCTCAAGTGAGGCCAGTGCTGCATAAAAGCAGAAAGATTTTAATGAGCCCCAGTTTTACTCAAAATAAAATAGGCAAGAGAGAGAGAGATTAAACTCATGAAAGGGAAAGTAGTATATTCTTAAAGCAACCATACCGGCAGAACGGCATTGCAGAGTTCTTCATATGTCATGCGTTCACCTTTGCTCATAATCTCAGCAATCAAAGCTACAACGTCAAAATTTAGAAATGATGAATAACCAGAAGGCATTACTATAAACAGGCAGAGATATAATTGTATAAATGAGAAAAAACCTGGTAAAGTACGATGTGAAGGGCGCCCAGTCACTCTAGCATCATCACCAACAGTACTTCGCTGTGAATTGCGAGAAGACAACTTCTGTTCTTTTGCTTCATGCGAGGAAGGACAACCATTACTCCCAGCTGCAGTGGATGAAGGGCTAGTCTTCTTCAAAGAGAGCACACTTTTTGAAGATCCAATTTCTGCTTCTCGCTTGGCATGGGTATCTTCTCTTCTATAATCAGGAGAAGTTAATCCTTCCCTCTTCTTAGCTTCATCAACCCCCTCCCTAGAACTGATGGAACCATCTTTACCTGAATCCTTTCTTCTTCTAGATGTCTGTAAAGAAATAAAGGTAGATAAGACAAGTCAGTAGAATTGAGCCAAATTGGATAGTGCATCTGTAATAAGGAGTTAAGGGCAATGGAAGCAGCTTACCAAACCATGGTCTTTTACTCCTCCACTAGATGTTCGCTTCATTAGCGTACTCGTAGCTGCCGGGGAAGTTAAAGTCGGTAAACTACCAGCATGACGCATCCGTGGCACCCGAGGAACTCTAGGAGAGCTATTGAGTTGTTGATGCAAGAGTAAAGCAAGCTGTTTAAAAATAGAAAAGTTGTAAACCCATTGTATATATGTATATATATGTATATTTTTAAAAGTGCAACGAGAAGATGCATTTGTTTTTCCTACCTCTTCATCACTCAGCGCAGCTGGAGAGGATGACAATGTCGGAGGGTGCATCAGAGTCGCACTAACTTTTACTGAAGGTTGGCTTCCAGACTGGTTTACCTTATCGCCCTTTTGGTGTAAAATTGTACCTGAGGGTTTATTCTGAACACTTGATGCCCCTTCACTTTGCAACGAACTAGAAGATTCACCAGAGCCTGAATTAGCAGACACATTTCTCACTGAAATGGTCCTATGAGATGAATGAGGGATGGAATCCTTTGAATCAGACAAGGTTCTCTTAGAAGATGAAGCATATGTGATCTTGGTCACTTGGGCTTTTGATGCAGATCCAACAGAAGACTTTGGAAGCTCTTTTACCACTTTCTTAGGATTTTCATGCCCCTCTTCATCCCTAGCAACATTAAATGAGGTAGCCTCCATTTTACTGCTAAGATTATTGTCAGACTTTCCCCTCTGCATACTATTAATATCATGATTATGAGCATTAGATGATACACAGCTCTCAGAAGCAGACGGTTTTGGAACCAAAGAAGTCGATGAGGTCGAAGAGGATTTCCCCATAGTCACTATCACTTTACGCTGACTCGGAGCTGTTGCTGTACTAATGGTTGTTGAACTGGGTTTAGCCACATCTTCAGCAGGTTTTGTACCATGTTTAAGCCCTGATGAGCTATTCTTTGCTCTCTCAGTATCTTCAGATATTGTTGATTCTTGATTAGATTGAAAAAGATCACGAGATAACCCATCAGCATTCTTCATTTTATTATTTCCAAGAATTGTGTTACTACTGTCAACATCCTGTGATTTATGGTCCCTACCTTCAGTATTAACTACAGGTGCATCATTTACCTTAACACTTTCATACACGAGAATATTAGATGTGTCTGCATGATGGGGCAAGGATCTTGTTCTTTCTAACATTGCATCACATGGAGATGAAGATTGAATATCAAAGTCTCCATGAACATCATCTGCTTTTGCTTCAGTTTCAGGCACTGAAGAGCAAGTCACATTGTCACCAGTCAAATCACGACAATTTTGAAGACTCTTAACTTCAAGATCATCACTTACTGTGGCTGTTGTACCAGACTCTGACTTTTGCAATTCAATCTTCGCACTAATTGTCGAAGCCTCTCTACCACCAGCACCATCCTAACCATGATAGAACAATGTTAAGCCAGAAGAGTGGCAGGAAAGCAATAGTATATGCTCAAAATCAAGAATAATTCAGTTTACGTGGGACTTGGATAATGCGAATTTTTTTCCTATTCCTGGAAACTAGCAGGAGGTTAATTCAAAGACTATAGGAGCCATAAACAGACACACACACACACACACACAAAAGATAGAGGTCATAGTTTTGCCTTCTCAATAAGTAAACACCACAGTTAATAGTGATATATCAGAATTAGTAACTCACTATCATCAAAACATACATATTCACATCATAAGCCATCTCATCGTGATAAGTAAACACTGCACATAACAGTGATATATCAGAATAAGTAGTAGCTCACTATCATCATAATGACATAATATACACATTCATATCATGAAACATCTTAAGCCATACCTCCTCTTTTATAGGTAAATTGGCAGATTGGCTGGGATCTAGGATTGATGCTGCCATTCCATCTTTTTCCCTTTGCAAATTCTGAACCTTTGAAGCAGCTTGGTTTAGATTCTGCTCTTGTAGAAGTGTTTCACTAGAGGAGTTTTGTTTAGATGCATCAAACGATGACATTTTTGAATGCTGGTCGCTTGAATTTGAAGTGCCTTTGTAATAACCACAATCAGTATCCAACCTTTGAGGACCTTCTGCCAAGCGATCATTGGGTAAAGCCCCTTCCAATTGCATTTCTTTCTCGCCATTTAAAATTTTGCAAGCTAAAATAATAACAATCTAAGTCAAAAAAGAATTTTAAGTGCAAAAATGTTTTGAAGAATAAAAATGGAAACAGTCTTTGGCAGAATGGCAGCTACACAAAGAAGCAAATAGATCCTACAAATTTATGCAATAGTTTCTAAAGAAATACATAAAATATCTACAATGTGAAGTTTAAAATATCACCTGTCCTGAGATGCGGGTCTTTCTTCTTAAAATCTCCCTCTTTTTCAACAATTTGGGCCTTCTTTCTCATCTTCCCCCCATGATCTTTGGATATCCCAAATTCTTCTTTCTTACGCTTTCCAGAGTGTATCGTAATGCGATGTACTGAACTGGCATCCTTCTTCACATTGGTATGCAACTTGATACCATCTGAATCGGAACCATCCAATCTTTTTGTCTGTTTTGAAGATGATACATCACACTTGGCATCACTTTTTACAGCAACTGAGTTAGACACAGGTGCCAGCAAGTTACTTTCCTTTGATAAGGAGAGTAGAACACCAGCACCATTATCAGTAGTAGTTTCATTATTTCCACCACGTTGCTTGTCATCTCCCACATTATTTTCAGTGTCCCAACAGGGGAACTCCCTATACTGAAAATTAAACTTTTTGGGCACATATCCAGTACATTTCCACAGTTGAGGGCTAAAAATCGATGAGATCCCAGCAAATAAAGCCGGATCACCTCCTGGAACCCCTTGCACGTGGACCCTTTCCTCCATGGGCAACTCAGTCCAGAGCCTGAAGGGCCTTTGTGAAGGAAAGCTCGGATTGAATGGATTCTCCATATTCAATGTCTTAGTAGGCAATTCCACCAGGAGCTGTGCAACTTCAGTTTCCTCACTATCATTTCTACTGTTCTTATTCTTACACTTATCACAAGCAAACAGCTTCTCACTCTTGACATATCGCACACACCGCGTATGCACCCACACCCCACAGTCATCACAATTCACCATCTCCTCTCCATCGTCAAAATTCACCCCGCACACACAGTCCACAGTCCATGAACCATCCCCCCAGTCATCCTGCGGATTTGGCATCGGCAGTCCATTCGATCGACTCTTCATTCTTCTACCTCCCTCTCTCTATCTCCCTCTAACCCTAATCAAAGCAAAATCCTAAAATCCTAAACTAACCACGATTCTCCACGAATTGCTTAACCACAACACAAGCTAACAATCCCTCCACTCTCACACGTTGGCATCATTTAACAGATTATAAAAAGAGCAACATAAAGCCATAGCTATGAAATTCTTCAATATTAAACTCACAAAACAAGGAATGTCGAGAATACAGTTTAAGGATGTGTACCGAAAGGCGAAAATCTCGTCCCCGTGGCCCGTCGATGATGCGGCGAAGAAGCAAAATAAGACGGTGTGATAGAAGCGGCTTTAAGGTCAGAATTCCGGCAGTGAGAAAGGCTAGGCGGGAAGCCAAGTTTGTGACTCTGAAGATCGCTTTCGTTCTAGAACTCCAAGGAAGAAATGCCAGACCGGGCGGAATCCAAAAGGGCAATTTAATTCCGGTTGTGGAAATAAATTTGGCGTCCGTCACGTCTGCCATCTTGGCTCGGCTCGGCTCGGCTCGCTAGTTTCTACTTTCTACCAAAACGCAATAACCCAAACACCTCACTATTTACTTTACTGATTAGTGATTACGACTTTCAGTTTGACCTTTCGAACTAATTCGCCATTAGATGACATGCAATGTTTTTTTTTTTGATAAAAATGACAAGCAATGTTCATTGCACTTTTAAATAAAATTAAAAGTTAATTTCTTTTTTTCTAAATTTATAGCTGTCAAACTACTTTTAGACTCAGTTTAAAAATCATGAAAATTATTTATGTAAAATATTTTCTGTAAAATAATTCATTTTCAAGAAAATATTTTCTTTTTTAATGTTTTGGTGCATTTTGGAAAAATGTCTTGATGTGTTTGGTTTATTTTTTAGAAAATGGGTAGAATTGTATAATTAAACATTTTAATTATTTTATTTCAAATATAAAAATAAAGTTATTTATACAAAATTATAATTAAAAAAAAACGAGCGCTGGAACCAGAGCAATTCTCTGGACTGATATAGTTTTTGACAGAAATCAGTCTGCTGGAAACGAGAGTCTTGGTATAGTCATGCTCTGTCGGTGTAGCCATGGTTCGTTGGTATAGTCATGCTCCGGAAAATGACTTTCCGCCAAAATTTGGCGGAAGTCGTTTTCCACTAAAATTGCTTGATTTTTCCCAGTCAACGGAAAATGCTTTTCGTTGACTAGATTTTCCAAGAGTACCCAAACATGAAAATTTTGGTTTCCGAATTTCCAAACACACCCTCAGTTATTGTGGCATGAATATTTTTTGTCATTCGTCAACAAAACCATTTAAATAACGTTAAATACAATGGCATTTTGATCCGTTCTAGTATTAATTCATTTTCCTTTTCTGGTCCTATATTGATTTGTGTCATTTCACTTTTAGTCCATTTTTTCATAACATCCCATTTGGTCCTAACATTATTTGTTACGTGACCTTTTCATGAGTTTTGCAGTAGACTTATGGTAGTAGTTTTGCTCTATTATGTTATAAATGAATAATGTATTATTTATACTATCAATGAATGTAGAATCAGTGTGTGTTGTTTTTTGAAGATACTCTTTGTGTTGTTCTATTACGAAGAAGAAAAAAGAAGATTTTGAGTGATTAACAATGTCATTCTGAATGTTATTAAAACATATTTGTTTACAGAGGACAAAAAATGGTCATGTCACAATAATGCTATGACTAACGGGGATGTTCTTGAAAAAAAAAACTAAAAGTGGAATAACACATATAAATCTAGGACAAGAAAAAAAAATTAACAATTAGAACTAAATATACCAAAATGTCCTTATTTTTGTTGACGGATAACCAAAAAATGATCATGTCATAATAATATTAGAATCAAAGGAATAAGTTTTGAAAAATGAGACTAACAGTTGATTAGACTGACACATATAAATCTACTATGACTAAAAATAAAATTAAACCCTAAAATTAATATGTATATAAAATAATTATTTGAGTTGAGGTTTATATTATAATTATAACACTAGTATTTTGTACGCGCGATGCGCGAAAACTTATGCCCAATATTAAAATATTAATAAATAAAAATAATTAAAATGTATGATATGAATCGACATACATATTCGTTGAATCAAATACATATCCTTTCGGCGAGATAGACCCCATCCGTGTTATAGATGGGTAAAGTTTATTAAGATTCTATACTCTAATTCAAATTATATATACACAAATAATATATGTATTTTATACACACATATATGATTTATCATTTATAGAAATTTAATTAAAATATAATCAACCATTAAATAGAAATTAATAATTTAAATAAAATGACAATTAAATAATAGGAAAAAGATATGATAGATATAGATGTAGGGTAATAATGATGGAGTTAAAACTAACGGGGTAATAATGATGGAGTTAAAACTAACGGTGTTATAATGGTGTAAGGGTAGTTTTGTATAACAAAAATGTAGTAGGGACAATTTTGTCTAATAACATTGAAGTGTACAACATTTAAAGTAAAATGTACACATTTATTAGCATCCAAAAAGAGGGACATAAATCAAGGATATAACATTGATTGAGACTTATTATGTTTTTAGATTAGTTAAATGAGCGTGATAGGCAATTAAATGAATGATTAATGATATCAAATTGTAAAATTATATAATCAAAATAAATAGAAAAGTATTATACGTTCACTTACCATTGCACATGATGGGGCTATAGAGCAGTCATACTTGCCCTACATGGGTCACAAGTGAATTACACGATCTCATGAGGGGTACATTCTTACAAGTACACTTTCTAGTCTCAAAAAGGATGACAAGTGCACTTTTCAATCTCAAGAGGGTTCACAAGTACACTTTCCGGTCTCAAGAGGGCTCACAAGTGTACTCCTTAGCCTCTAGATGGCTAACAAGTGCACTTCTCGAACCAAAAAAGAATCCAAATTACTACTTGCCAACCTATATATATGGTCGTAGACTTATTGGTCGCAAAATCAGTAGACTTACTTATCGCAATATCAATAGACTTACCGGTCACCATTTCAATATACTTACCGATCATCATTGGTAGATAGGTCAACTCCGTCGTTACCTCAACTATTTACACTTGTCATGGCCGACATGAATGCTCAATCAATGGATGCCACATCATCCTTGTCAGGGTTGACCATCAGTATGTCTCATTGTCACATAGTATAAACAGCCCATTATGCCTAGTGTAAAGGGGGATTTCGGCTCCCAACTTACATCACTCCAATCAGAGCTTCCCTGCCTCGTGTGGTTAGAACTAGGGGTGAGCAAAAAAAACCGGAAAACCGATAAAACCGATAACCGATAACCGAACCGACCGAAAATTTCGGTTATTCGGCCATTCGGTTATTTTGTCGGTTATTGCTAGTTCAAAACCGCGGTCACCGAATAACCGACACCATTTATATATATATATTAATAAATATTATATATATAATTATATATATTAATAAAGCATTACTGACTCTGTATTAGACTATTAGGCCTCTTCCTCTCTGCCCCCTCCGCACAACTTAATCTAATAATATTCTCAGCCACTCGCCAAAGCCAAACCCTAGTACTCTTCCTCTCTGCTTCGCTCTGAATCTCTCATCTTTGTAACTTTGGACATTGGTAGTATTATATTATTATATGTTTGTAGTGTGTGTGGACAGTGTGGCCACTGCCAGTTTGTTTTGTATGTTAAAGTGTTAAACATAGTTATTACTTAGTATTAATGTTTGGTGTTTTGGACTTTGCAGTGTCTTATTATATGTTTGGAGTTTGAACTTTGCAGTGTGGCAGTTTGGAATGGAATTTAAATAATTTTATAATATTTATGTTGATGTTAGTATGTTAGAGAAATTCGGTTTTTCGATTACCGAAATAACCGACCGAAACCGACGTATTCGGTTTCGGTCGGTTATGTGTGTATAGTCGGTCGGTTTCAGTCGGTTATGAGTCTTCAAAAAATGCTTTCGATTATCGGTCGGTTATTGACCGTAACCGACCGATGCTCACCCCTAGTTAGAACCCTAGTGGGTTTCCCGTCCTTATCACTTACCTCCTAGTTGTCTTCACGACCAGATCACTCCCGTCTTAATTAGTTTAATTTCTCGGCCACATTGCTCACCCTTAGTTGATTCCCCGGTCTAATTACTCACCCTTATATTTAATTTGTATTTTGCTAGTATTAAATATAATATATCAAATATACTATTCAACAATAATAGTGAATTTTGGTCTATCCAGCCTAAAAAGGCCCATGATTTTTTCCTTTTCAGGTTTCAATGTAAAATGTCTTGTTTTGTTATTTCTTTTTTACTATTAATTCTTGTTATATAGGTTGACCCGAGTCAATTCGCACTATCAACACAAGATGACAAGAGAGGAGTTTAATTGCGTAGTGAGCACTCTTGAATAATAGCTACGAGTAGGGGTGTCAAACTGGGTAGAAGCATGTGGACTAGCCCTAATCCGACCTGTCATGGGTCAGGTTAATACCTACAAAAATTTACCCGCAAAAAATACATGGTTAGTACGTGCGAATTGTCGGGCTATGCGAGTTAGCCCAACCAGGCCACGGGCTTCCCAATATATATATATATATATATATATATATATATATATATATATATATATATATATATATATATATTAGGGTTCCAATGAGATCATCTGTTTAGGTAAGATCGTGAGATCATATCTTGTACTTCCATGTAATATTTTTTAATGGTCTAGATTGATGGACACACACACTTCGATCGCATACATTTAATCACCGTTCGCACACACTTCAACTTGAAATCTTAATCAATCTAGACCATTAAAAATATTTGAGATCAAATCTTGTACATCAATCTAAAAAAATTTAATGATCTAGATTGTTTGACACACTCACTCCGCTCGCACACACTTAATCACCGTTCGCACACATTTAATCACCCCCCGCACACACTTAATCACCGTCTGCACACATTTTATCACCGTTCACATACACTTCAACTTAGAATCTTAAATCAATCTACGCAATTAAATTATTACATTGATGCATAAGATCTGATCTCACGATTTTAGCTAAACAATTGATCTTATTCGATCCTTACCCTATATATATGTGTCCGTGTGTGTGTAAATTCCCTAAAATTAAAATGGAATCCATATGGACTAGGGATGTTGGATACTCTGTATTAAATATTAGTATAGAAAAGTGACTAAAATAATATATAATGTGTAGGAGTGAGAAATAGCATGGTTTGTTTTTTTTTTTTTTTAAAGCATGGTCCACAAAAAAGGAAGAAAAGATGAGAATAGTTGGAGAGAAAATAAAATAAGATATTAAAAAGGGGAGAAATAAGAGTTGGATTCACAAAATGGAGAGATAATGAGAACCATCGTGGATGCCTTACCAGCTGATAACTAATTAGCAGTACGTTAACCACTTAATTGCACCATATGGAACCTTAATCATGAGTCATTGAATGGCAATAATTAAGGACTATAATAGATTTGTAATGATGTTGGAGTGAAGCTAAAAACCAAATCCTTTGTAATACGGTAGTATGTATAAGGGCAAAATTTTATAAAACTTTTCAAACTCAAATCTCCATTGTATATCACTATAAAAAAAATTGTTGTTTATTTAGACTTTTATTGTCGTTAAAGAATAAAATAAATTTTATTACAAAGTCACATCCATAAATTTGTATCAAGTTAAATGTTTAAAGTTGAGTTGATTTTCAATTTTTTTTCATTTTTAAATGGCGAGGAAAACATGCCATCATTATCCGATAAATGTATTAGGTAAACGCAATCAATATAGTGATTATAGCTAACAAATAATTACAAAAAGATAATTCAAAATTGAATTTATAACTTTATAGTTGTTAAGTCAATCATATGACTAATTTGACTAAGATTTCATTATTGTGAATTGTCATGAATTTTTCAATATTTGGACTATTTGTTGAATTCCTAAGATATTATAATTTACGTCTTTTCAAATGCTCTATTGGATTGAGGTGTAGAGCGTGTTAGGGTAGCGGAGTGATTCAATTTTATTTTTATTTATTTATTTATTTATTTTTTTGGAAAATGGTGATTCAATCTTTTGAGGCAAGAAAATGAAATGCAAGGTCGAAAACGCCCCTGTGATAAGGAGTAGTTTGTTAGGTAGGAGAAAATGCTAACAGATGTCGGATGGAGCGGGCACGCAGCCGCAAACGGCCAGGTTTTGCAAACAGGTACGCTAAAAGCGCAGCTGCAACCTTATCGTTTTCAACGCTTCCTTCTATATCTACGCGCCAACCCCAATCCCCAGTATTCCTACTCTCGTCCCTATTATTCTACCTCGAAAACCCAACCTCAATCCACTAATTTTAAGGTTCTTGTGTTTTTGAATTATTAAACTTGCTTAAATCCTGATTTGGTTTCGCAGGTCGGGGAAAAAAGGGGAGACTTGAAACAAAAAAAAAGGGAAAATAGTGTCTGGGTCCTCCTTATATTTTGTCTCCATTCGCTGTTCTTTTGATTTGAGGTTGCTGGGTGGGTTGCTTTTAGCCATTTCGGGTTCTCCGCAATAATCAATCTCCTCGAGGTTATCTTTCTAGTCTGTCTGTCTGTCGAGTGTCAATGGAGAATCTTTGAACTTCTCTTGAAACGGTGCGTTTCATACTTTTCCGCAAAGGTATTTTGATTCGTTTCGAACACTTGTTAAAAAGACTGGCTTTTGCTTTTTTTTTTTTCTCTGTTCATCTTCATTCCGTTCTGTGTTCATCATAAGGTTTGATCGAATTCATCGATCTAGAGGGAGTTAAGAGAGCAGTGGTTTAGCTAAGCTCAGGGTACTCTATCTAGGGTTTAGTTTAGCCTTTGATCATGGCAATGGTGGAGAATGCTTCTCAGGAAACGGCGGTTATTAACGGCGACGGTGATCAGCTGGAGAGTAACGGCGGTAACAATCCGATGGCGGCGGACTCCCATGGCTTGTACATGAAAGTCCATCCTTTCCAGGCGCACGGTAGCAACAAGCAGCTGCACAAGTTGGATGATCAACCGCCGGTGAACGACGGCGGCAGCAGCAGCGGCGGAGAGGTGGAAGTGAACGGCAGTGATAGTGGAGAGGAGGGGCTAAAGAGGGACATGAGGGAGCTGGAGGAGATGTTCTCTAAACTGAATCCCATGGCTGAGGAATTTCTCCCTCCTTCTATGGCTAACAATGGCGGCTTCTTTTTCATGAACTCCGGCAAGGGTGTTTCCAATGGACGGCGGGTATATGCGTTTTCCATAGACTGCAATCAAATTTTTGTTTGTTTATATTATTTCTCTCCCTCAATTATATGTGTTCTTTGTCATAATTTTGTTATATGTGTTTTATGTTTATGGTTTCCTTGATAGAAGAATAACTATAATAATCAAGGAAAGAGAAGAGTGAATAGCAGGACAACTATGGCACAGAGGGAAGATGTTATCAGGAGGACTGTTTATGTATCTGACATTGATCATCAGGTAGAAAATCACACTTCAATATCATGTCTCTACATTTTTCTCTTCTTTTATAGTTTTTGAGAGTGAGGGAAACCCGCAACCACACTGGATAAATCGCGCCCGGTGGGCAAAAGATCACAATGATCTAAACCAGTCTAAGTTGTTCATGGCTTGATCACTCAAACCAAGAAGGCCTAATAGGCCATTTTGGCTAATAGTTGAACTGGTAATCTTGTGGTGGTTAAATTAACATTCTGGCCAACTTGGAGGGGAGGAAAATCCGCAACCACACTGGATAAACCCCCGGTGGGCAAAAGACCACAATGACCTAAACCAGTTTAGGTTGTTCATGACTTGACCACTCAAACCAAAAAGGCCTAATAGGCCGTTCTAGCTAAGAGTTGAACTAGTAATCTTGTGGTTATTAAATTAACATCCTGACTGACTTGGCTGAGGTTGCCCCTTCTTTTCTAGTTTAGTTATTTGGGTAATATATTGTCTGTTTTGGTCTTAGATTACGGAGGAGCAGCTTGCAGGTCTGTTTCTTGGTTGTGGCCAGGTAGAACTGTTCTTCCTTCCTGCTGAAATGAAGTTGACATGCTAGTTAAACCTTAAACACATGCTAATGAGTTTTTACTCCTCATTTCCTATGAAGGTTGTGGACTGCCGCATATGTGGAGACCCCAAGTCCATCCTTCACTTTGCTTTTATAGAGTTCACTGATGAGGGTAATCTTGATGACAGCTAACTAATCTAAATTGGAGCAACATGGGTGTACTACTAAAATCTTGGAATTTGGAGTCTTATGCATTCTTGGGATTTATGGTTTTGCAGAAGGTGCACATGCTGCTCTCAGTCTTTCGGGGACCATGCTGGGATATTATCCCGTGAGGGTTCTGCCTTCTAAAACTGCAATTGCTCCGGTGAACCCCACATTTTTGCCTAGGGTGGGTTGCTCTCCCTGTTCCCTGTTTTCCTTGTAATTTCTTATTTCCATATATAATATTGATTTGTCATTTTTGGACTTCAGAATGGGGATGAAAGGGAAATGTGTGCAAGAACAGTTTATTGTACAAATATTGACAAGAAGGTATTATACTATTATGATGTAATTATAAATTATACTAACAATGACAAGGATTCTTTTGTGAAACTGTTCTATTTACCTGGCTTTGTTTGAGCAGGTTTCTCAAGCTGATGTTAAGCTTTTCTTTGAATCCATTTGTGGAGAGGTTTGTAACTCTTTCCCTCACTACGAACATGCGCCTCTTTTATTGTGTATATATAATCTCACGGGATTCCCTGCCTTTTTAGGTTTATCGCTTGAGGCTGCTTGGAGACTATCACCATTCCACCCGTATTGCCTTTGTTGAATTCACAATGGTAATTGATATTGATATTCTGCTTTGCTTTTTCTTCCTAGTTCTATCACTTCTATGTTGTTCAGGCTGATCAAATACCCGCTCCCCCCTCTTTTTTTCTCTCTCTCGGCTATAAGTATGCACTCTACCTTAAAATTTTAATATTGATAGCTTATGAACCAACAGTAACAAGTGATTAGGAAATACTGCATTCTAGAAGGAGAATTCACAATTTGCGATTCCAGTACTCATCGAGATTGCTACAAAAGAATCTGTTAATAGGTCATCTTAGGTTGACTTGCTTAAATCTGAATACGCTGGCTCACTTAGTTCCCCCGACCTCTGTTAAAGTTTGTAAGCCTATTCTCTGAATGCTCTCCGTGTGAAAGGTGTTATACCAATGCATATATAGCTACTGTAAAGAGCTAGTACCGGACTTCCTTCCATGTGTGAGATTTTGGTATGCCAATACTAATTAGAACATAAACTTATCTCGTTCCAACACAGTTTCTGGGCTTCTTTAATTTTGATCAGCTGTTATCCTGCAGGCTGAAAGTGCGATCGCTGCTCTCAACTGTAGCGGGGTCATTCTGGGCTCACTGCCTATCAGGTTACTTTCTCTTCTCATCTCTTGCCTGCCTGGTTTTAGATCTAAATCCCATCAAAATGAAAACTTTTTATAGCCCGTAAGAACCAAAACTTTTACCAAACACTGGGATAGTCGGACTTTTACCAAACTTTTACTAAAAACTTTTTAAATCCCACCATAGTCGGACTATCATAGTCCCCTCTTAGTCCATTGTACCAAATGACTTTGGTGCAGCAGAGTGAACACTGAACTTTTTGATGAACAGGGTAAGCCCATCAAAGACACCTGTGCGCCCACGAGCTCCTCGCCTTCAAATGACTTGATCGATTCAGCATTTCCACCATCACTACTGCCATCTATTTGGAATACCATCTTTCTGCAATGTGTAAAGAAATTGTCTTTTATTTCATATACATATGCTTCCTTCTGTCTTTTGGGTTAATTATTGTGCAAGGATAAGCTTTATCCTTAATTAGTAGTAGTTGCATTGCATTTCATGTTTTGCTTATTGTAACACGCTGTAGAGCTGGTTTGAACTTTGAGGCTATGGAAGCATGATATCATGATTTTGCCTTGCATTATATTATTCTGCTTTTTTTACTTGTCACCCTCCCCCTGTTCTTCCCAATGCGAGAAACTCGCTTTAATGTGTTTTTTATTACCATTTCAATTAAAAATCACATCCCTTAATTAAAAAGATTTTTTTTTTTTGTTTACATTGGTACTATGGATGTCAATATATTAGACATTAATTTTTTATTTTTGAATTTTTTTAAATCTTTATTCACATTATAGGGTCATGTATAACTAAACATCAATGATAATCATTCCAATTTCACCTTACTACCAAATTAAACATGCAAAATACTTTCTCCAAAACTCAATTACTATTACTAAATATTTGATTATCATTTTGATTTTAATTTCCTTGTGCGAATCAAATTCACCGTAAAAAACTATTCATTTGTTCAAATTACAAAATACTGTTTCAATTCATTATAAGTCTTTTAATTTGCATTGTGATAGATCCAACAACACAACAACAAATTAGTCGCATTGTACCTCCACGTAAGTTATATTCATCATATAAAGAAATTTTTAATAATTTGTAGTTTCCTAGCTAAACAATGTGTTATTTATTAATTGACTTCATTTTTTTATTGGTACGTATTTTTTTTTATTATTAAAATCCTAAATTATTGTATGATAATTTATTTAGAACGGGTGCAAATACTAGTTTGCTTTATAGAAAATTAGAGAAAAATTACAAGAAAATGCACAGTAATTTATAATGTTTTTGATGCACAGTAATTTATAATGTAATTTAATAAAATGCATTGAAAATTTAAAATTTTTGCATGAATGTTGGCCAATTTCCTGAGAAAATGCATCAAAGACGAAGAAGACAACGCAATGATTTTCCTTCAATAAGCAGCTGGAAGGCCTCATTTATCTGCTCAAATTCCATTTCGTGGGTGATGAATTCATCCAGCTTAACCACCTGTTCCATATTTTTTTTTAAAAAATAAAATTTATTATACATTGTCAGTAAGAAAAATATATAATAATATAGTCCGTACGTGACACTGGCAATAATAATAAGTATACCCCTTCCATGCATTGTTTGGCAAAGTGAGGCAATTGTGACTTCCCTTTGAAGTCGCCGAAGACCGACGCCACCACCCTCCGCCCGTCAAACAGCTCCATTGGGTGGATTGGCAGTGTCGTTGGGCTCGTATGTATCCCCAGAACCACCGTCAATCCCCAACCCTACACTCAACAATACTTTATCAATGCACACTCTTGAATAGTGATTGAAATTTAAAAAAATATATATATATATTTTACTTACGTCACTAGTGGATAAGAACGCGTCGCGGAGTACATCGGGGTGTCCAACACACTCAAAGCTATAGTGCACACCACCTCCTGTCATTTCGTGAATTTTCTAATAAAAAATTGATACATTAGATTTCTCAGCTTCACTTATTTGTTAATTTTATTTTTAAGAATTGATTTGGGTTCAAAATTTTTACTGTTTTACTGACCTCGTGAACGGGCTTGTCAAGTTCCTTTGGGTTTATGAAATGGGTAATTCCAACAGCTTCACCTACGCAAAAAAAAAAAAAAAAAAATATATATATATATATATAATACACAAGCTATGTAATATGTATATATATTGAGTAGTTGAAGAATTAGATTGGAATACAACACACATAATAAAAATATGTATACATATATTCAGAGTTGTACCTTTGATATGTTTACTGGAATTAGTGTCTATTCCGATTATTTTTGATGCACCTCTAATTCGTGCACCTTCCACGACCTGTTTCAGTGTAATGATTTCTATAATTATATTAGTCGAGATTTTAAAATCTCATGATTTTCAATCAAAGTTGAAATCACATTGAAAATGCTAAATTGTCTTTAATTTATGTACATTGATACGGAGTATTTTATTATTTTTGGGTGCAAAAAATTAACGAAATCCATAATCCTATGACCCCCACATCCTATTTCTACTTACAGCCAAACCAACGCCTCCGAGGCCAAAAACAGCTATTGTGTCTCCGGCTTGAACGTCGGCGGTGTTCCACACGGCTCCAAGTCCTGCGGCCCAATAACATACATTTTCTATTAATTGTCACCATAACCTAAGTACTAATTCTAAACCATATATAGGGTGTGTTTAGTTGACATGTTTAGCTATTAGAAATGAGTGTTAAAATCATTGCTATTATTTGGTTGACAGGTTTTTAGAATAAGTTTTGATTACTCCTTAATTGCACCCAACAGCTTCCTCAACTATTAATAATCATTTTCATTTCACTATACCTGTAAAATATTTTCATCAAAACCCATTACTATTACTAAGTATTTGATACTCATTCGGATTCTGATTCCATGTGCGAACCAAACAAACCCATAATGTTGCATTACTACAGTCGGAAATGAAATTCTCACCGGTAGAAACTCCACAGCTAAGCAAGGTCATGGTTTTGAGGGGAGCCAATGGGTCAAGCTTGAGAACACAGGCGGAATCAAGTACAGTGTACTGGGTAAATGTGGAAGCGTTGAGGAAATGATAGATGGGGTTCCCATCCTTGCTGGAAAACCGACACTTTCCGTCATTAATCATCGTACTCTTCAAGGGATTCACCCGATAATCTTTGCACAGGTTGGTCTTCTCGGATTTGCAGTAGGCGCAGTCCCCGCATTCCCCGTTGAAGATTGGTACCACGTGGTCTCCCGGTTTCAAATCCCCCACCCCTTCTCCCACGCTCTCAACCACCCTGCAATAAACATATTATTCTTAATCAAATCAAATCAAGTTTTGTTACGTTTAAGATATTGGAGGGTTAAGTACTATACCCAGAGGCTTCGTGACCCAAAATTCGAGGGAAAACACGTTCGGCTTCGTTCTGCAAATTAAAGGTACAAATACATCCATCAACAGAATATAATTCGACATTTTTCTATGTTTTGATCACACGAAACTAACGTCACACTATACCTTGCCTAGCCAGGCACTTAGGTCGGAATGACAAATCGAACTGAACAGGATCTTGACTCTGACCTCCATTTTCTGCGGCGGAGCCACCAGAATGTCCTCCACGATCATGGGCTGTCCGGGGGCATAGACCACGGCGGCTGCCACAATAGCAAAACAAAACATGAACAAATTAAAGGAGACCCGACCAAAATGTGTGTAATACCTAATACCTAATACCTACCTTTGCAAGTTATAACCTTGCCAACTGTACTACCATCATCAACATGAATGGAACAACTCTTTGCACAATCGTTTTCCAAACACCCCATTCTGGGACTCATCGAAACAACTCTACTGCCTGCCTCTGAGCCTCTCTTCTTTAAGATTCACAGGCGCCTATCTCCTCTCTTATAGACTAGCAAAATCCAACATTCAGATTTTACAATATTTATTAATCGGTCAATCAATATATGAATAATTAAATACTTGTAATATATACATTATTGTATTTGTATCTTCCAATAATCCCTATAAGGATACTGTTAATCCCTATAAGGATATTGTATTTGGGAGCAAATGATATTGTATTTGGGAAGAAAGGATACTGTTAATCACCATTCAGATTTGGCATTTATTAATTGGTCAATTCATAAATAATTATAGAATTGCAATAAATATATATATATTATTGTGCTCGTTTCTTTTAATAATCTTGATAAGAATTATGTTACCCGTCACATAAATTTACCTTTGTTATTCGGTTAATTTATAAATAATTAAAGAATTTCAATATTTATCATAAATTTGGTGAATATGCACAAATTTTGAGTATAATACAGTTTCCTAGTCTCGGTTTGGTAGGATTGTTTAAACATATATGTGCAACGCTTTGAAAGGCGGTACTAATCTCAACGTAACTGAACGTAATCTGCTATTTTGGTACATCAATATTTAATGTTGGGTTCACAAATTGGGTCGGTGTCTTTTAGCCATGTTAGTCGTGCCTAAAACGGGACAGCTCATAGTATTAACTTAATTGCTTCGTTGGGGTTCAATTCGTTGGTTTTATCAACCACGGGTCGAACGGTCGCTCAACACCACCAAAAAAATGTCTAAGTTTGATTAACGGTGAACACAGAGTTTTGCCTTTTATAAATTTTGAATTGCTTAAACCCTTTCAAGGTTTGAACACCCCTATTTATACAATGAGAAGGCTTGATCCCGCTTTGGTAACCCTAATCTACCATAAATATACAAGATTTACTTGCCTTATTACATTCGATTGAACTTCCTAAAGTATTTTGATTTACTTTCCTTATCTTGCTCACGAAATTTGATCCTGATCCCCTTGCCTTAGCCAAATTTGCTTTGCCTGAGCTACTCTATATGTCGACCGCTTTACCCATCCCGACTTTTGGGCTCGCTTTATTAGGGATGAGCTTTCGACTGGTTTACCCTTCCCACCCAGTTGGGCTTTGCCCTTTCTGACCCTTCGGTACACCCGACTACTAGGGTTCTTACTTGGTAGTTGACAAGTCTGACTGCAATTCTCCCAATCAGCCTCTTTGGCCTCATTTTCTTCTTCTTTATCACTCGTCTTTCTCTCGGAGTCTTCCCTCTCTCCAGTTTCTCCTCTTCATGTAATCTCTTCCACTCATTTACCCATGAGTGCTAATCGACCTCCGATCGATTGATCCTCTCCGCCTCCAGGTTGACTCCTTTCCCCTCTCAATCCTCTCATTTCTCCTCTTCATGTAATCTCTTCCACTAATTCATACATGAGTGCCGATCGACCTCTGATCGATTGACCTGCTCCGCTGACCGACTCCTACTCACAATCGGTCTTCGTTAGGTCTGATCTTGCTGTCTTAATACTATATGATTTTTAATAAGGCTGAAATATAATATTTTTCATAATAAATTTTCTTTAATTCTTTTTAATTTATTAAATCGATATTAGATTTTTTTTGGTCTAAATTTGTCATAAGTAAGTTTAAACCCCAAACTTAAAGGTTCTTCACAATTGATGCCCTAGAGACTGATGGAGAAGGTAAAGTGCAAGGTGTGCTTCAACTAACCTAAAGGCTTTAAATGCTTATACATTAGTGCTCATAACAAAGCTGATCCATACCTCTCTTCAACCCATGCTATGCAGCTTGCACTATTAGTAAAATAAATTAAAACTTATGAATTTATTTTAAGTTTGCTGGCAAATTACATGGAATTCCTATAAAGTAATTACATGGAATTCCTATTTGACAATGAGAGTGAGGAGGAGAAGTGGAGGCGCGGTGGGTAGTATACAACTTTGCAACCAAGAATTAGTTCTGCATGAATTACCAGCAACAATAGTATTCAAATATTCATGTGGCTGGGCATGACACCCCTGCTCTCATCCCACATCTCAGCTCCTCTTAAATGCTTACAACTAATGTAAACTATTAGGTATATTGTACTCTTATTTAAGTACAATATTATATCAATAATGCTAAAGTGATAATATAAAAGATGATAATAGCACTAAAAATGTTTATATAGTGACGGACCTATTCTCATGTAAAATATGAGTCTTGTTTAAAAATGTAAATTGTAAGATATATTTGAATAAGTCACGAACCAAGAAATAAGAACTGAACTCTACTTTACGAGTACTTGCATTACTAAGAATAATTTCACTCAAACATTTACACTATCAAACATTAGTTGTACAAAATATTTCAAACTACAATTAATTTCAGAGACTTTATTTTACCAAGGTCATTGTAACCTCTCAAAGTTTGTAGCCATATTAACCCACTTTTAAATAATTTTGGGAGCTTATTACCGAAATGGTCCCTCGACTATTGCGAAATTACCAATTTAGTCCTCGACAATTTTTCGTGCCCAATTAAGTCCCTCGACTTTGAAAATTTTAACCAATTTGGTCCTCCGTTTATTTTGCCGTTAAACATCCGTTAAAATGGGGACTAAATTGGTAATTTTGCTATAGTCAAGGGACCAAATTGGTAATTTTGCTATAGCAAAATTACCAATTTAGTCCCCATTTTAACGGATGTTTAACGGCAAAATAAACGGAGGACCAAATTGGTTAAAATTTTCAAAGTCGAGGGACTTAATTGGGCACGAAAAATTGTCGAGGACTAAATTGGTAATTTCGCAATAGTCGAGGGACCATTTCGGTAATAAGCTCCCAAAATTATTTAAAAGTGGGTTAATATGGCTACAAACTTTGAGAGGTTACAATGACCTTGGTAAAATAAAGTCTCTGAAATTAATTGTAGTTTGAAATATTTTGTACAACTAATGTTTGATAGTGTAAATGTTTGAGTGAAATTATTNTTTTTTTTTTTTTTTTTTTTTTTCCCCCCCCCCCCCCCCCCCCCTTGATTGATGTAAAAAATTTAATTATATTTTTAGAAAATGAATACCATGTTTGCCAAACAACCATAATGGTCTGAATCAACTAAGTCCGAATACAAGTAAACATAAAATAGTAAAGAGAAATAAATTGTAATAATATTTGGCGGATTAATGCTTAGAGTACAGTATTACAAAGATATTGTGTAATGTATTTCTTAATATGACTGTCTAAGCCAAGACAATGCTACTTTATACAAGGAAAATATTTCAAAAACTCTTAAAAACCTGGTGTATCGAGAGTGTGACTTGGTTTAGTCTCTCAGCCCACCAATTTTGCATGGTGATAGCCATCCAGTGATCGTCTGCACTACTACTGTGAGGCTTGTTGGGTTCCCAAGGATCGTCGCAGTTCTGATTTTGTATGTTCTTTAGCAGGCCACAAGCCACTAGACTAGCATGTGGCGAGTTTAACTCGAGGAAATGCTAATATGTTAAAAAGGGAATTGGAATTTATCAGATTTGTGTTCAGCCTAAAAACTTCGGTTGTTATGACATGGCTCCACTCCATCTTGTAACGTGGACTCAGTTTCATGTTTACAATTTTAGAACTCTATATTCACAATTACAGAATTTTATATTCACTATCAAATTTTATATTCACAATTTCATAACTCTATATTCAACCGTATATCACAATTTTTGAATCTATATAACAAAATTGTGAATATAAAGTTCAAAAATTGTGAATATTGGGTAATATAATTTTATATACTGAGATCTAAAATTGTGAATATAGAGTTCTAAATTATAAACATAGCTTTCTAAAATTGTGAAACAAGAACCCGGATCCATATCATAATTTGCCTAAAAACTCCTAATAAAGTTTGAGGGGCAAATTATTACATGGACCAAAAATAAAAAGTACATTATTTTTGTACTGAAGGTACATTATTTTTGTACTGTAGGTATATTATTTGATAGTATATATCAAATAATGTACCTTCAATACAAAAATAATGTACCCTAAAATAATGTACCTACAGTACAAAAATAATGTATTTTTTATTTTTGGTCCACACAACTGTGTGAACCATGGTCCATGCAATAATGATTGAGTTTGAGGATGATAGGCCTTGACTTAAATTAGTCTCTCGGCCTAACACATTTTTAGGAATTTATTGGGCTTTTCCTTTAATTTGTATCATTATGGTCAAGACAATCATATTAAGAAATCCATTATACAATATCTACGTGATACTCTAAGCATTATTAATCCACAAAATATTACGTAGTACTACAATTTATTTTACTTTTCTATTTAACTCTGACTTATATTTAGACTTAGGGTGTGCTTGAAAAACAAGAAAATGATTTCTGAAAAATGAATCATTTTCTGGAAAATAGTTTCATTTTTCATGTTTGGATGTATTCTGGAAATCTGTCTTTGTGTGTTAGGTTCATTCTCTGGAAAATGAATAGAATTGTATAATTATATATTTTTATTATTTTATTTAAAATATATAAAATAATAATATTTAATTTATAAAAGCAAAAAAAAAAAAAGTTCAGTGGACTGGTTTCTACAGGAATGGGAGAGGCTTGTTCCATTTTGGCCGAATCTCACTGAAGTCGTTTCCGGAAAATGACTTCCGAAAACAAAATTCGGAAGTCATTTTCCAGAAAAATGGGCTCATTTTCCTTGGTCAACAGAAAAATATTGACCGCATTTTCCAGACTACCAAACGCATCCTTAGTTAATTCTGACACCCCGAATCAATTAATTCCATTAAGATTGTGTTTTAGGAAACCTGGAAGGGTTTGTTGACACTCATTAACAAGTATTGTCTTGATGCCTTTATGTGATTGGAGCAAATTGTTTATATGTACTAATCTGTTGATAATAAAGAAGGTTAGAAGGATATATTTTGTAATTCAAATACTTAAAGCTAAGTTCTAAACATTTTAGAGAAACAGAGAGTTTTCAAGTATTGTTTAATACGATGATTGATAAAGCTTTGTGTCTTTGTCACACAAAATAATGATAGAACAAAAATAATACTTGGAAGAAATATGAGACATTATATTGAATTGTCGAGTGAAATATTTCAATCTTTAAATTTAAAAAAGTACATTTTATTACAAAAATGTGTATATTGAAATTTATAAAACAGATCTCAAATGTGTAATATTTTTTTTAGTGAAAATGTAATATTTTTTTATTAGTCAACAAATATTTTATTTTTACTAGTGTTATTAGTGAACCATAACATTTTTAATATAAATATACTACTTGTTAATTTATTAAAAAAATTACATTTCCACTAAAATATTACTCTGTACATATTTTAGATTTGGACCATGCTTTAAAATATTACTCTGTACATATTTTAGATTTGGACCATGCTTAGTGCCCCTCCATTTACCACTCACAAACTTTGGACCATGCTTAGTGCCCCTCCATTTACCACTCACAAACTTGTCACTCTCTGATATGGCAAGTTTTAATTGATTAAGAAATGAAGTAAAAAGGGGAAAAAAAATAAAATATTACTCTGTACATATTTTAGATTTGGACCATGCTTAGTGCCCCTCCATTTACCACTCACAAACTTGTCACTCTCTGATATGGCAAGTTTTAATTGATTAAGAAATGAAGTAAAAAGGGGAAAAAAAATAAAATATTACTCTGTACATATTTTAGATTTGGACCATGCTTAGTGCCCCTCCATTTACCACTCACAAACTTGTCACTCTCTGATATGGCAAGTTTTAATTGATTAAGAAATGAAGTAAAAAGGGGAAAAAAAATAAAATATTACTCTGTACATATTTTAGATTTGGACCATGCTTAGTGCCCCTCCATTTACCACTCACAAACTTGTCACTCTCTGATATGGCAAGTTTTAATTGATTAAGAAATGAAGTAAAAAGGGGAAAAAAAATAAAATATTACTCTGTACATATTTTAGATTTGGACCATGCTTAGTGCCCCTCCATTTACCACTCACAAACTTGTCACTCTCTGATATGGCAAGTTTTAATTGATTAAGAAATGAAGTAAAAAGGGGAAAAAAAATAAAATATTACTCTGTACATATTTTAGATTTGGACCATGCTTAGTGCCCCTCCATTTACCACTCACAAACTTGTCACTCTCTGATATGGCAAGTTTTAATTGATTAAGAAATGAAGTAAAAAGGGAAAAAAAAAAAAAGGAAAAGCAAACCAATTAAAATTTGTGACATTAGGAAATGACAAGTTGGTGAGTGATAAACATAAGGGTATTAAGCATTTTCCTTTAGATTTGTTTTAGTTAAAAGCGGTTTCATGGCAATAGCAACAAATATTTTATTAGATGGTAGAGCACAGCATGCATGCACTAGTTGGATTTATTTCATTTTCACAGTTAGCAAAAAAGAAATAAAAATGCGTATAGTAGTGCAGCCGCTGCTCTATAAAGTTAATTGGAAAACCCTTCCAGGTTTCCAGTACGTGGTCTGCCACTCATAATTTTGTCTCTTTTTCCAGTGGGTAACATTCCACATTTGCACTTCATTTAACGTATCAAATCTCCTTTTCAATCAAACCAATAAAATCTTCATTTCCTACATAATCGCCCCATCTCTAGTCTCAGTGGAGACGACTGTTGACTCGTTGTGCTTACTAGCCATTCAATTTGCACGTTAATTAGCTTCACCATTTTACATATCTGAACACCTATCTAATATCAACTAAGTAGTCTTGAATGTCATGACTAGATCGCAGTTTGGCTTATGTGGAGAATCTTTTTCATAAAATCTTGAACACTAATGCAAATTAAATTGTGCATGCCTAACAAAAAAGAATGAATGAAAAAAAAAAAAAAAGTGAAAGCTCAGTCTTCAAAACTGTAATGATAAGTGGAGGGTAATCATCATCATCATCATCATCATCCTAAAGGGAAAACAGAGGAAGTTGGGATGTGCATCTATCTCTTCACTTTAGCAAAATATAGGGGCAAAAGATGAGCATGGAGTTGGCCCAGTTTTTTGATAAAGAAAAAGTGAAAGCTAGCTAGCTAAACTAAGGCGTCTTTGCATGCTTTTTATTATTTTATAATAATCAACATAACAACATAGTTCGTGAGGATGATGAGTTCTGAATTCATGGACATAGTGTCCCTTTTCGCCTTCCACCATTATATTATAAGAATATGATACATATATACACATGATTGCCAATAACATATTAATAATGATTAAGCTAAGTTATTCTATTAAATTATTATTACATCATATTTATTTGTTGGGTGGTTTATGGGTTGGATATGAGCATATTTTGTTTGATGACTGTGCACTTAATAAATCTGGATACATGTGTAATAACTTGTAAGTTTCACAGAAGAGGTAAATGACTGTATGGGCATTTCGGTTAGGGTGTGTACGGAATAAACCCACACATAAGAGATAAATGATTCTGTGGGCATTTCAGTCATTCAATCATTATTTGAAGATATATAAGAAGTAAATCCACACATGAGAATTAAAGGACTATATGAGTGTTTTAGTCACTATTTGAGAGTCTGCATTGAGTAAACCCTGAAGTGATGATCTTTTGATACCAGAATTATATTTCATGTACTTGACCACCCATTCAGTCAAGCATGGGTGCATTGATTGTGTGGGCATTTCAATTAAGGTGTGCACCGAGTAAACCTTCACATGAGAGGTAAATGATTGTGTGGGTGTTTCAGTCATTCAATCACTATTTGAAGATGGGCACTGAGTAAATCCGCACATGAGAATTAAATGACTATATGAGTGTTTGAGCCATTATATATTTGAGAGTGTACATTGAGTGAAGGCTGAAGTGATGATGTTCTGATTTTGTAACTCCTATAACAGGTGGTCCTATGAAGACAAAATTTTTGACCATTAATCTACTTGTAATATTACTAAGCATCAAAGATATATATAAGTTCCCATTTCTTTATCTTTAGGGTCTAAAGAAAAATTCCACCGACGAAGACCAAAAACTCGTTTGCGCAACTTTCCCTCCTTTTTATAAACTACCCTCCAAAACAACGAAGCAGAAGAAGAAGAAGAAGAAGCTATCATCTGATCTGATCTAGATGGGGAATTGTTTGTTCGGAGGGGTGGGAGATGCCGAAAACGAGGATGTCGTTAAGGTAATAACCTCCACCAACGGCGTCATGGAGTTTTACGCGCCGATAACCGTGGAATCCATCGCCGACGAGTTTCCGGGCCACGGAATCTTCAGGAGCCACGACCTGTTCTGGAACCCTCTGCCCCACCACGAAGTTCTCCTCGCCGGAAATTCCTATTATCTCCTCCCGCTCGACAAGAGCAGAAGAAGCAGGGCCGGCGCCGGCGCCGGCGAGACGGTGGCGACGTTCGAGATCGGGCACGTGAGATCGAACAGCGTGCCGCAGATTCCGCCGCCTCTGGTGGCATCGTACAGAATGTCGTTCGATAGCCGGGGAATTTTGCTGAAGAGATCTTACACCGGCGCCGGCGCGTCGTTTTCACGGCACGGGTTCGGGTACGGGTATGGGAGCAGTGGGTTTTGGAAGGTGAAGTTAGTGATTAGCCCGAAACAGTTAGTGGAGATTCTGTCTCAGGAGACGGCGACGGAGGAGTTGATCGAGAGCATAAGGACCGTCGCGAAATGCGGGAAGGGCGGCGGTGCCGGAGTTTCGTCGGTGGCGTTTTCCGACCAGTGGAGTCTGTCCAGCAGTCGAAATGCTTCGTCCAAGAAAGACGGGCTTCTGTCGTTAGAATTGTCGTGATCATCAAGTGACTACTTTACGGCCGGATATATATAGTATAATATACGACATTGAAGTATGTTGTTGATTGGTAATTGTACGTTGTTGTTGTTGTTATAAACTTCATGAAATCAGTGTAGTAATCAGATCATGATTCATGTGTTTTTAGCATATATTCCAAGTTTTGCAGAGTAAAGTTTTAATGATTAATGATTTCGGAACATGAATACTTGTTGAGGTGACGGATTCTTATGAGTATTCTGAATAAATAAAGCTGCTCGATCAGGACATTTGTCTAGTTGATGATTACAAATTTCATTTAATATTTGCTTTTGCTTTTGAACATATATAGGGTTGAGGTTTGATTTCTGCCACAATACTGAGGGTTTGGATTCATTGTGGTGTTGAGTCTTAAAATTAAATTGACTCAATTTATCTCTTTATTGGCTTTGCGTGGACTCATGGTGTCCAAGATATAATTCCACGAAATGGGTTGAGTTCCTTGTGCCAAAAGTGTACAATTTGGTGTGCTCGGTTTACCTTCCCATGGGCCTGAGGGCGAAGCGGGAAACCAGGGTATTTCTAAGTAATAGTGTTCAAGACTTGTTTAGTCGATGAGAAGTTTCACTTAAGATTTGCTTACAACAATAGGTGAGGTTCAATTTTTGCCATAAACATTGAGAATTTTTTTATTTGTGTTGGATTCCTTGTGCACATAAGTTTACAATTTGGTGTTGAATTTCGAAACTAGATTAACATAATTTATAGGTTTAGGGCGAGTTCATGAGGTGCAACATATAATTTAGTGAAGCCAGAAACCTGAGTTATGAAAACAAAAGGTAATAGTCACAATAAAAATACATTACTCTAACAAGTATTTACACATATTTACTTAAAATTTTATGAGTTTTGGTTATTGTTGCATAATGCCCCTTAGCTTGTACAACTCTTTCGTTTCTTTCTTGTACCTAATATATCATCATGTTTTGGTAATTGTCATCGAGTCAGTAACTAGTTGATATGAAATTTGTTGGTGTGTGAATGCATGTATGTACAGTACTTTAATTTGTTTAAGACTGACAAGGGTGAAATAATGGTAAGTGATTTGGTATGTATATACAGTGTATTGGTTGATGCTCTTCTTAGATAAAAGAATTATTGTGGCATTTAATATTTGTGCGGTTTATGAGTTAGGGTGTTGCAGATGAATACTCTGATTTTGATATAAGTAATATAACTTATATAAAAAAATAACATAAGTTTTACATGAAAATTTGAAAAGACAAAAATATTAAGGCTGCGTTCTACTGTATGTTAAATTGTTAATTATAAATATATAAACTTAAATCTATAAATACATATTTTGTTACTTATAAACTTTTAGTATTGCGCTTATTCTAACTTCTAAACTTGTTGACTTGTTGTATTGGTTTAGTACTCTTACTCCCTCTACGTACTGCCCTTTGTGTGACAATGCAGAAGAAACAGTTTATCATCTTTTTTCAGAATGCAGTAAGGTGACGCAGGTGTGGTCTACGACAGAGTAGCTTTATTTGTGTAAAATATTCAATTTTATATACTCTAATTTCATTTCGATATAACTACAGTTTCATTCGACATTATACACTCAAATATATGTGAAATTATTATTCCGTTTCATTTTATATAAAATATAGTTTAATTACAATACAACTATAGTATCATTTCAATATATATAACTACAGTTTCATTGAATAATATATACTCAAATATGTGAAATTATTATTCAGTTTCATTTTATATACATTGTAGTTTCATTTCGATATAACTCCAATTTCATTAAATATTATACACTCAAATATGTGAAACTATTATTCAGTTTAATTTTATACACACTATAGTTTCATTACAACACAACTACAATATCATTTCGATATAACTACAGTTTCATTGGACAATAGGCACTCAAATATGTGAAACTATTATTCAGTTTCATTTTATATACATTGCAGTTTCATTTCAACACAATTACAATTTCATTTTAATTCAACTACAGTTTCATTTGATAAATATAAAAACAAATGTAAGGCAGCTTCATTTGAGATAAACTGTAGTTTCATTTACGGGACTCCGTTAAAATGTGACTGCAAACATTTCTTTACTTAAAAAAACATCGTTGTTTTTAAACAATGGTCCACTATATAACGACTGAAGTTGGAGCTACCAAATTGCACGGTGCGGTCCATGCAAAATCACTTGCAATTTGGGTTGAAAACCTATTAACAACCCAAATTAAATTGGGCCTTCACAGCCTGTAATAAAAGGGCCAAAAAGTCTGCCAAGTTTCAACTAATTTTGGCCCATATACTCCACTGTTGATGCCTTATTAACTTAATAATAGATAAATTATAACCCAATGTGGTAGTTCAAGTGGCAAGTAAGTTTTTTTTTTTTGTGTAGAAGAATTTCGGGAGAATCCGGGTTCGATTCCCAAGGAAGTGACGATTCCCCCGGGCTTCCCGGAGCATATTAACCGTTCTCTTATATCAACTACTAAGCCGATAAAATGTATTTCGATTTTACACTATTTTTAGGTGGCAAGAAAATCCAACAATTACTATTTAAGTATGTGTATGCAGTAAATCTCTTTCTTGTATAATAACCTATAAATCACACCATGCCATGAGAAATAAATTACACTAGAAAGACATTGTGTAAAAAGTATTGATAAGAATCAAACTGGTTACTTTTAACTTTTAAGTACGAGAATCATTTTTAATTCACTTTTCCCATGTTAGTTTTACATTTTTCAACACTAACATTTACTAACCATTGTAATTCACTTTTTTCACACATGGATGTTTAGGGTTTAGGGTTTAGGGTTAAAATATTAGTTAAAAACATATAGTATTCTACTAAAAAACATTAATGTTTAGGGTTAAAAACATATAGTATTCTACTAAAAATATTAGTTAAAATTATGTCATACAGACCTCATAAAAAGCTAATTTGTTTTTACATTCAAACAGCTAATTTACTTTTAAAAAGTTGTCTAGAAAGCATCAAATTTATTACTACAGCTTTTTGAAATGGTCAAACAAGTAGTGAACAATTTTCTAAAGTTTTTTCCCCAAACATTAATGTCTAAGCTTTGTAAACAACTTGTAATATAATAGCGATGTTATGTGGGTTGAGTCCAGCTTAATTACCAAATTTACATTTTTAGATGATTGGCCTAATTCACTCCACATAATTTTAAATCTATAAATTATATTTACTTCTCAAGATATAATTTTAATGTTATTACATATTTACGTCTACATTGAATCTAAAAGCTTATAAGAACAAAAATCATCTTTAAATTGAAAATCTACACTCTATTTTTGTCAATATCAGTGCGTTACGCTCTTTCTATTTTTCCCATCTTTTGCAATGTATGAATTGTATTTAATTTGATGATTTTTGTGTATAACTTCTTAGAGATGTATGAATAGTTATTTTAGGGGCATAGACTATGGGAGTTTGATCTTTCTGGATGCCGATTCATTGATCGATTAATTGCATAATGGAGTGAAATTGCGTAATCAGTGGCATTTGATGTTTGTGCAATAATCATGATGAGATTCCCTTGTTGATGTTTGATGGCCACATTCATTAGCATGTTTAGGAAGAGATTCAATTCAATGAGAATTGGATTGGAAATCTAAGCCACACTTACACAAACTCTATCAATCTCGTCTATGACAATGGAGGACTAAGAAGGATCTGTTACTTAGTGTGCCTATAGGCCTCGAAGTGGTTCACCATGAAAATGAAGCAACTTGTAGGCCTAATCACAACTAGTTTGATTCCCTGTGAGTGACAATTAGGTTGAGATTCATTTGTGCATTCCCATCATGACTCAAGTTTAGACTCTTACCCTCCTAACTGTTAAGATCAATTCATATAGAAGACTAATAACTTTCTTGTCGAGGACCCCTACTTTTATCTTGATTGTATCAATTTTTGCGTTTCACTCTCTTTTGGACATTAATAGATTGTTAGTGTATCTCTTTGTTGATGTACTTAGCTTCTTGAAGGTTCGTCTACCTTAGTGCTTGGAACCTTCACAGTGTCATGTTAATTGGGCCAAATCCTTAAAAATGATATTGTTTCCGTAATTTTTTCATCTAAATTATCTCTTTATTCTTCATTTTCTAAAATTTCAATTCTCCAATTCAAGTGGCACTAACATTTTCCTCATTAGATAGATTTAGTAGATCACATGACCCTACAAAGATGGTCTCACCCTTCCTATTTTACCTCAACACTCATGGGATTGCATTTCATTCCCTGTTTAATTTTTTAAAATTGTATTTTCAACATCCTTACAACCACACCAAATGTATCTTTCGATCACATTGGGGAGCGTTTAAAATTAAATCTTACAAACTCTCATTTTACCTTATGCCACATGAAATTAGATTCAATTAAAATATCACAACCTTACAAACCATTAAATAACTAGTGTGTGTGTGTGTGTTTTTTCATTAGGTAAAGACAACGTAACCAAAACACATGCAAGAAAAAAAAACTAAAGAAAGAAAATTAAGAAAAGAATAGACACAAAATGTGATTTTAAAGATCATAATGGATGCGTACAAGCGTGGCTCTACAATTCCCACATTTCAGTTCAAGACTTACTCTTACATGTTCTATATCAAGAGATCATTGCAATATATACCACTTTATAAATCAAATTTCATTCAGGAAAAACAAATATTATCATCAAAATCGTTTTTCACTTCATGTCTTAATTGAGACAAAAAAAAATTAAACAAAAAATAAATATTAAAGAAAAACATGTTCACTTAAAGCGCTGAGGCGGTTAATATGAAGTAATTGTGATATTAATCACATATCATATTGTTAATAAATTAAAAATTATTTGAATATCGTATTTGAATAAATTTCACTTTTGGTTCCTGACTATTATATATGAATCACATTTGATTCTTGATTATTAAAATTTTCTAATTAGGTGCATGATTATGTAATTTGTATCACATTTGGTCCCGTCGTCTGATTTCCTAGCGAAGTATTGCTGGAAGTGCTCCATCTAGAAGGAGCACTGCATATTTGCTGATTCTTCCGGAATGGTCATTTCTGGAAGGAGTATTAAATTTGCTTCTTCCAAAAAGAGCATTTTTGGAAGGAGCATCGCATTTGCTTCTTCGATCTGGAAAGAGCACTTCCGACAATAATTGGACCGTAATTGGATGGCAGGACCAAATGTGATACAAATTACATAGTCATGCATCTAATTAGAAAATTTTAATAGTTAAAGACCAAACGTAATTCATGTATAATAGTTAGAGGACCAAAAGTGAAATTTATCCTATCATATTTTTATAGGAATAAGAGTCAAATAGGTCATCCAACTGCACAAGATAATGCAATTAGGCCACTGAACCTAAAAAAATCTAAAATTAAGTCCCTAAACTAACCAATTCCATGTAATTCTTCCAATTTACAAGTTTTTAAAAGGTAATGCTAAATTTAACTTTTTTATTTTTTAAATAATTTAAAAATAAAAAAATTTTAAAAAAAGTCTCTGCCGGAAACGAGAGAAACCTCTTCATCTCCTAGCCATGGAGACGAAGAAACTCTTTGTCTCCATTGCCGGAGACGAAGAAACCTCTTCATCTCCGGCCATTAGGAAAGAAGAGGTTTCTTCGTCCCTGGCCATGGAGACGAAGAAACTCTTCGTCTCCATGGTCAGGGACGAAGAAATCTCTTTGTCTCCAGCGAGACTTTTTTTTTTATTTTAAATATTATATAATTATTTAAAGAATTAAAAGAAAAGAAATTTAGAATTACCTGTTACAAATTAAACCTGTAAATTGAAAGAATTGTATGAAATTGGTTAGCTTAGGGACTTAATTGTATGTTTTTTTTTAGGTTCAATGGCTTAATTGTATTATTGTGTGTAATTCGATGACTTATTTGACCCTTATTCCTATTTTTATATGATTACATACATGTTTCCCCGAGTCACGACCTATCAATAAGAATTAAAAAATTTACACAAAAACTAAACATATTTATATCAAATTGCTACATTTATATCAAATTAAACCAGAAGATATTCACACCATGCGTCTTCAACAAGTTTAGTTCCCATTTAAGCAGTCTCAAACTTGATTATTCTAGACAATAATTATAGACGTCCAGGTTGAGGGTTGAGATAAAAATATAAATATCAGCAAGATCGACAAGGGGTATGAGTAAAAATTTGTGATTAACTCTACCTTTCTAGATAGTGTATTACGTCACACCACACGGTCCACACGTAATTGATCTGATTAAAATGAGTATAGGAATAAAAGGGGAACGGAGGAGATAAAAAGTGGGGGCAGAAAAAAGGGAAAAAACATAAAAATTAAATTTATTAAAAAAAGAAAAGAAAAGAAAATCATAGTTCAACAACAACTAACCAACTACCAGTAGTGGCAAATAGAAGTTCTGGTTAGTAAAAAGGAGCGGTTGTTGTGTCGTCAATTTCTGGGCTGAAATCATAATTAAGGGTAGAATTTGGGGGAATAATTATCATCATTAGGGTTAAGACAGCGTGCAGTGGTGAGCTTTATAACGGAGTTTTTATGTTAGTGCTGTAATATTGTGGCTATAGTGCTGTAAGAAGGAGAAAGAGGGACACAACTGCAATCATCAGCTATGTACCTATGTTGTTTCCACTATGCAACCTTAATTAGTACTCACTCCCACTCATCAACTACATTGGGAATTAATTCCCATAATAATCCCATCCTGGCCTGGCCATCCACTTATTGTCTCATTTTGGTTTTACATGACCAATGTATTTTAATATTGAAAAAAACAGTTAAATAATTCTATCAGCTATTATCAAAGTAATTAGACTCTCAAGCTTGGAAAAGTTCAAATAAATACATCAATTAGTTATTTTGATGCATTAAAACCCATTAATAGGTAATCCTTCCATTTAAATTATTTGAAAAATTATAATTTCCTAATAAGTAATAATAATAATTTTTAAAAAAGTATCATTTTTTTTTTTACTTTCTTCTTCTTTCACAAGAAACATCTCACTGTTGCTCCATCGTCATTGTTCTGTTATCTCTGTTATTGTCGTTGTCCGATAGTCAGTTGCCCCATTGTCACAGAGAAGGCACCGTTGCGTGGCCCTCTTTAATGTCTCCTTCATCTTATCTAGAGAAGGTGCTGGTCAACACCTTCTTTAGTCAAAGAGCATGACAATTGCCTTCTTCGACTAAAGAAGGTGATGCAGCAGTCAACCATCGACACATCAGTCGATTACTAGTAAAAAATGAGTCATTTGCGTTTTTAGAAATAACAATAGGCGTCTTTACTGTACAAGACGCGTATGGCGTAGACTCGAAAAACAATCAGTAGCAACAATGACATGATGTAAAACTGAGAAAGCTCAAGTAAGTTTGACAATTTTAAATTTGAAAAAAAAAATAATTGAAAAAGACATGTTAACAAAAATTATACCACATCAATGATTTGTAACTGATTACCTTCTAATTATTTGTAAATATGACTTTGGATTGACTATTTTAATGAGTTTGAACATTTAATTCAATTTTTAAAATTCAGTAAACTAATTACTTTTTTTGTCAATAATTGAAGGGTCTATTTGACCAATTTCCCTCTAATATTTTTTTTTGTTAGATCATAAGATGGTCTTGAGTAGTCAATAACTATAGAAGACACCTTTAAACATGTACCAGACTGAGATTAATCCCCAATCACACTGGATCAGTCCAATTAAGAGATAAAATACTGACCATACTGATTTTCCCTCTAATATTGATTTATTCATGACTTCACTCCTCAGTCGAAAATAAATAATGGGCAAGTCTTCGTATGAACAGATATGTTGAGCTGAAGAACACGTTGGTTTAATTCATTAATTACTTTACGAAGAGAGGCGAAAATTAAAGATGATTGGTAGCTGTTAATTGATTTTTGAACCAACTTGTTTGAATTTTGTGGATAAATAGAACCAAGTAGATGTTTACCAAATTAGGAAAATATGAGGTGTAAGAATATATACAATAATAATAATAATAATAATAATAATAATAAAACGTGAGTTGGATGATGGAGTCAATGGTGGTAGCACTATAAGGTAACACATCGTCTCATGAAAACAACATGAAACCAGCATTGCATGGAAAACAGAACAGAACAACAACTGCTCACTTCAGCCAACACCGGTATGCATATATTTGGATACAACGTTAACGCCTACATACAAACACCTCAACTATTATTTCTATTGTGTATGAAGACTAAGATCTGATCGGTAGACTGATTGCACAATTCATGATTTACATCTGAAGCAGCTTAAGGGGTGGGGTTTTGTGGATTAAAAATTAATAGGATGAAATTGAGATCACCTAACTATTGAAAAAAGTTATTGTTTTATTAACTTTTATACACCTTATCTGGTAAATGTATTTTTATACTCTTTTGTCCCATTTTATCTGCCTTATTTACTACGGAGTATTTTTTTAATCAAGCTAACTATTTCTTCTTTGTTTATTTTCGTTAGTATTTTTACTTTATTTTTTACGTGTGTTTAAGAGTACTTTTAGTATAATTTCTTAATATATAAATTTTGTATATTAATACTAAACTTAATATTATGAAATATTGAATTAAAAACAATTTCAGTCAAATCTGATTAACCAAACCAGACACATAAAATAGGACGGAAGGAATATTAATTTTAAATTGTTTAACTCACTTTTGTTATTTGATGAAATCAAACCGTTAAAATAGATATTTGATAACCATATAACTTTTTGGACCAACAAATTAAAATTTAAAACGCTGCTCAAAACATGAATTTGAGAAAAATATATATATATTTTAAAATAATTTCCTTATACATAATTTTTTTTAAAAAAAAAATTGACTCTTGGGGAGGCTTTTAATTCAAGACCTCCCTACTTAAAAAAAAATTAAAATCCAACTGATTAATTTTGTTATTATATATATTTGAATAATTTTGTTATTATATATATTTGAATAATTTTGTTATTATTCTATTATAATTTTGTTATTTGATTACTATTTGTTTTGTGTGTGTGTGTGAGAGACAAGAAAACTTACTAGCTCAAACAGAGAAGGTCATAATAAATGTACATGAGACAAGGAGGCCAATAAATATACATGTGACAAGGAAAACTTACCAATTCAAATAGAGAAAGTCAATAAACTATTGCCACTGAAAGTCAAACTAATAACCACACGTCCACAAAGTTATTAAGTCAATAGTATGACCAATTTAGCTGTAATTGTTCCAAATACAACCAAAAAAGAAAAGGAAAAATGTGGGGCATCATAACTTGTTTGTGACTATAACTTATACTCCGTATTTCTAATAATAATAATAATAATAATAATAATAATAATATAATAATAATAATAATAATAATAATACGTCCAATTGAAGTGCCTTTATTTCACAAAAAGTATAAATTAAATTATGCACGCCAGATCGGAATCAAATGCACGTTTCTGAAAATGAATTAATTAATATTAAATTACTCCGTATTAATTAGGGTGAGGAAAACCAAATTTATTGAATCATTTCATCTCAGTAATGACAAGACTGATAACAACCTAGATAGTAGATAGTAGCTTCATTCAGCTGCAGCTCCCTTCACCTCATGTTAATTCAATCCACATTATTATGCAACATACAAATTTTGGGTCATAGGATTAATTAATATCCTTTTGATGTCAATACGTACAATTGAAGATGCGAGCAGCCCAGTCAAATTGATCATTAAATTAATTTAATACTTATAATTATAAAGTTTTCGATATCAATATAGTCTTGTACAATTTGAACCAGTCTATTATAGTCTTATAAATAATTTAGGGGCAAGATTTATTCCATATACATTCTTAAATAATGACTTGTGAATTTTTTATTTTATTTTTTTCTCATCACTTAAAATATAATTGAAGATCCTTCGTTTAAACTCATAGGGTACAATTATCGGTGGAGTCTGCTGTCTGCCCAACTCAAAATGATTCAATTTGTATCAACATCGATACAATGTATTTCGTTTAATTCAATTTAAACTTGTCGACTATAATGATTATTAGCGGCAGAATCTAATAACGTAAGTCGAAATTATTGGTATATCTTTTGTTTTAGTTAATTCATGATTCAAAAATACACACGTAAATTGTCGTGTGTATATTTATTGAGGGCTTGTTGTCTAACAACTATTGGGACGATGTCCATGTCATTCTAAATATACGAAAGAAAGATCAAGTCGGCGACTGCAACATACTTCCAAGTCGAATTGAAGGATGATTCATATTATGAAATGAGTGGAAAATGTAATAATGGGAGATTCCTCATACAAGTTGGTGTTGCAATAATGATGATGAAGGTATGGCCGAGCCAGGATTAGACCATGGTTCAAGTCTGAATAATATCCGTTAGAAGACTTCACAAAAATCATCGATAATTAAATCTATATTAAATTATTTTGCAATTTACTTTTCAATGTACACTAATAAACAACCAGTAAGAAATTTATCTTTTATCTTGTTACAAAGTGTAGTGTTGACTATATTAAATTTATAGGGATGAATAAGTCGATAAATTAAATTTATATAAAAATTATAAATAATAAGGGATTCAAATTTTTAGAAAATAATTCCAAACGGTCAATGGTACAAAATAAAGGAAATTCAAACCGTGTGTACGTAACACACACTTTTCTTAAAATCGATTCGCTTGCTACTATACATCAAAAGTGTGCTTGGAGCATTGTAGTGTCGGTCTTCCATGATAAAATGAATTACAGTAATATAGTTGCGTATTCTAATTATATTACTCTCGGCGAACTACAACATAGGAAGAACACTTCGTATTTTTTAGAAGTGTTGGCAAAAAAATTCAAGAAATGATTAGAGGGACAATGGCTTATTCAAGCCTTCAGATCTCCATTTTTCCAACTTAATTAAATAGGTTTGCTTTGAAAATTAATTCCTCGTTAATCAATTCATTTTGAGCCTAAATATATTGATTTTTTCGATTTAATTCGAAGAACCCGAATCCATATGTACTCAGCTTAAATTGTATTTTGCAGTATTCGTGGGTGAAAAAATGACACCTTCACAATCGTTTAAAAGGCTATTATTGATGATTTCCTAAAAACTACCTTGCAACAAAACTTAATAACGATAGCTATTCCAAACACAAGTAGTAGTGCACAATCTGTACATTATTATTATATTAAAATTAAGTTTAAATTCACAACATAACCACAAAATAAATGTAATAAATTAACCAAACAAATGCACCTTATATACCTTTAGAATCAAATAGAGCAACTATTTAAAAAACATAGTATCAAAACAAACAAATTAAATAACCAAACAAACAGTTAACAAAACAACAAGAACAGTTAACTTAACAAACATGCATAGATTTTAACCCGGCCGGAATCCTGGAAAATTGTCCACGTATAGTATATACGACATTGACATATATGATACGGAGTATATATTTAGGAGTGAGTTCAAATGAGAAAAATCATTCTTATTAAAAAAAAAAGTGAGAACTAAGTCTATTAGTGTTTATTAATGACTGAGAATTTTAGTATAAAAAATACAGGTGTTAATATATATTAAAAGAGAGTTCATGTGAGAACATGCTCTTGGGTAAAAAAGTGTGAACTTATATTATTATTATTATTATTATTATATATTATTGCCTTTGTTTTCCTCTTGAATTCCATGGTGAAAGCGCCATTTCTCCAACCTCTCTCTCTCATTTTGCTCGTGCAACTAACCTGCGACAAGACGAGGGGGGAGAGAGATTTTGTGATGAAAGTGGTGGTTTCGATAGAGCTTTTCTTGAGATTTTAAGGTCGAGTGTCATACTTCTATTGACGCACTCATTCCTGCCCCACCCTTCAGACAACCTAAGCTGGGTACCCTAAAACTGCCATCATCACTTCAAAATTCCATGCTCACCATATCCACATAATTCAAAAAATTTATATAAAAAAAAATTACCTATCAAATATCCTTCTAACAAAGTAAGATCACGTACAATACCTTCTTGATCGAACTCGTCATCATAGCCTTCTTGTTTGGAGGGTCAAGTTTATTAACCTACCGATAATGGTCCGAAGGTTTGGAGGTAGGATCAAGTCTATTGTCCTATTGATAACGATCCGATGACAAGATGTTGAACTTGCTATGATTTCCGACTTGCAACCCAACAATCTCCGGCCCCTCCCAACACATGCTAGAAAGTTTGGGGGGGGGGGGGGTCTATTATTATACTGATAGATAACGTTTGATAGCAAGATGATGAACTCCCTCTCTGGCCGCAACCCAACAATCCCCTCCGATTCAAGTGCGTGTCAGCTTCAACTGCACAGCATGCTTTCAGTGGGATTTGAACATGGCAGTTACCCTAACTCTAATACCAATTGTAGAATCATACGCTTACCCTACGCCAAAAATTATAAACAACAACTTTATTTCCTTATATTTGAGTAGCAATCAGTACCATTGTCTGATGTTAGGATGCATGCTAAACTCGGCTCTCCGAACCGCAACCCAATAATTAGAAACGTGTCACTTGTAGATACAATATTGAAAAATAATAACATTATTAGTTAAAACTTTTGATATAACAATAAACGTTTGATAAGATAAGTCGTATCAAAATAAGTTAGTAGGTGTACTGTTGGGGTTGTTTGACAAAAGTTTTAAGGTTAAAGTTATATATCTTGCAGTGGAATTGTATTTTAAATTATTGTCTTAATAATAACTGTTTGATCTTTACAAGTAATGAGGTCATATCAAATTTTATTCCAAAGTGATGGTGTTGCTGAACATAAAATTTGCGCAATATGATGATACATCAATGCCAGGAGTAATTGATTATACCCTGAATCAAAATGAAGGGTTCTAGCCAGACACGCCGACCTAGTACAACCTGAGTTTGTTAATTAGGTTGGCCAAATCATTAAATTTATTTGTTATTTTTATTATTTTTTTTTTTGGCAAGGTAAAGTGCAGAAATATCTTAGCCAACATGGGTAAAAGTCCGAATGAATATTTTGTCGCTGGATAATATCACGTTAGTACGATAATTTTATTTATTTTTAATGTATAAACTGTTATATCTAATATAGTAATTTATATCGAGTGTGGATGAGATGACACGTAACAAATCTATTATAAATAACTTATCTATATATGTATATTCCATATACATATGCACATTATAGTATTATTTATGTACATCATACTTAGCGTGTAAGTAGATAGATGGGACAATGATATTATCCATCTCAACCAGGAAAGCTAGTAAGGCAATATATTGTCCCCAGCCAGCTTTAATTAATTAATTTCAAAGGTCGATCAAGATTTGGCAAAAAGGTACGGACAGACTTAACAGGAAATTAAAGTTCGTAAAAGCCAGCTTTACATAATTATGGAGTATTAATATATATTATGATGTAGGGTCTCTAACACTATTTAATATCATATAAAAATAAAATATTAACCTAACATTTTATGACAACTGATAAAGAGAAAAAATGTGGGATTAATGTTATAAATATTATAATGTTTTGTAATAATTATAAAATTGGTAATGTATTTTTATTTTTATTTTTACTAAAATCCTCAAATCATTGATGAATTATGAAAGACAACTGAGATCACTCATCACTTTTTACAAGAAGGATTTTTCTCATTTGAACCAACACAACTAATAAGGGGAAAAAAGTGCAGGATTAGTTTTATAAATATTACAAAATTTTGCAGTATTTATAAAATTGATCATGCATTTTTATTATTACTAAAACACTCAATCATTAATGAATCATAATAGACAGCTGAGATCCGTCCCCATTTTTTAGTAGAAGGGTTGTTTTCATATGAATCTACCCATTTGGAAAAAATCATACCGATCTTATCCAATTTGAGAAAAAAATGTGATGACAGTCTGATAATTTTTTCCACCTTTAAAAGTGTATATTTAATACTATAGAATACAATTTTTAACCCTATAGTGCATTTCTGAATAAATCTTTAAACCTAAATGAAAGCAATAAATTCCAAACTTATTATATAGTAAACACTTGCCAATGACCTTGTGGTCTAGTGGCATCCGGTTGCATCCCCATGTGGGAAGGGGTGGGTTCGAGCCTCAGTGGAGGCAATGCTGACTCTTTGTGCTTCATTAGGTTGAGAAATTAGTTTATGAACAGATATTACATTGTAACCGAGTCAGTAGTACTAAAAATAATATAGTAAACGCTTAAACACTTAAACTCCAATAAAAAGTGAACTCATAAACCAAATAATTAAAAAGAAAAACACTAGACCAACCAAAAAAAGTTAATAATAAACTCTAAAATTTATTCCTAAATGCATTGCAATTTCAATTGGACTAAAAATGTATTGTATAGTATTAGAAAGTATACATTTAAAGTTTGAGAAATTTACAAAAATATCACTACATTTTTTTGTTCCTTCTTGATCTAGAACTGTAAAATCAGGTTAAATGGATGTGTCAAAAATTGATTCTTAGTTTTCTCTTAAAAACAAGTTCTTATATAATCAGTTTCATATATAACTAAAATATTTACGGATTATCAAATTTTTTCATTTAATTTGGTCTATATTTTTAATTATGATAAAATTAAAATAAAGTAATAAGAATATTATAATAGGAATTTAAGAGGAAATATAACAATACGTACTCTTAAAGAAAATGATGCAAATAAAGATAGATAGAATTAAATTTATTTTGCATTTTAATAAGTAAGAATTAGTTAGTCATTTTTGTTTTTAAAAAAGTATATATTATTATTAGTTAAAAGTATAAATTCTTACTTTTTAAATATTTTTTAATTATTTATATAGGTCGGCCATGACAAAAAATGTGTTGCGCATTTTCATGAGACAGCTGAGTACTTTACTCCAACATTGGGCAATATCATAAGAACCCAATTCAAGCATTTTAGCTTTTTAAAAAGATTATAACTTACCACAATTATATTTAAAATTTTAAAATTTTAAAATTTATTAATTTAATATTAAACTTGTATATTTTTTGACAATTTAAAAAGTTACATCACACCAGGAAAATGTTGGATATAATAACAAAATAAAAAATTTAAACTTTTATAATAATAATAATAATAATAATATTCAAAGTTCTTGCTTAAATTCATACCACTATAATTTTGAAATTAAACTTTTTTAAAAGAAAAATTCTAAGTATACTAAACTAGGTTTAAACTTTATAATCGCCGATCCCACTAGTAAAGCAAATTAGGATTGAATCAGGAAAAATATATTTACTTTGATCGAAATAAAGTTGCATATGCAATTATAAGATAATTTTATTTTTAGTCTCATAAATATTGTGACATTAACACGTATAGTAATAATAAAATATATACACAGCTTTATTTTTAATTCTTATTTCATAATTAATTGTGAAAATCATGGGGTGGTGGTGGTTGATCTGTTGAAGCTAGCTAGGTATGGCCTAGTAAGCAAAAGACCCCAGTTTTAACTGTAAAGTACAGTATTGGACATGATAATGATACGAAAACCTTTTCATGCATAATTTGCACCCAACCCCCCCTACCCCATATATATGTGCGTATGTGTATATATATATTTATATATTTATATATATGTATCATCATGTCTCCTCTCCCTTTTATGACACACCTCACCACTCCCACCTTTCTTCATTTCATTTCCTCATTCCGGCCATTAATGTCTCTCTCACCTTTCTCCCCTACCTATTTGAGCTACCCAATCTTCTTCATTTCACATTAAAAAAAAAAAAACAAACAAGAAAAGGAATCGTTGTAACAGCAGAGCAGTACTAGGTTTAATATCCTCGTTCTCGATCGAAAGTTAGACATGAATCTTTCTGTGAATGGTCAGTCCCAGGTTCCTCCCGGATTCCGGTTCCACCCCACGGAGGAAGAGCTCCTCCACTACTACCTCAGGAAGAAGGTCACCTCCGAGAAGATTGACCTCGACGTCATTCGCGACGTCGATCTCAACAAGCTTGAGCCCTGGGATATTCAAGGCAAGTAATCAAATCTTTCTTCAATTCCCCATCCAATCCAATTTTACTCTTTTTTTTTTTTTACCTGCAATCTGCAGTAATCAAGGGTATTCTAGGATAAACCTGGTCTTGTAACCTTAACTGACAAAGAATTATAACGAATTAAACCAGCCTTTGGGTTGCCTGTTTTTCTAGTACAATAGAATTGATTATATTAGTGTTGCAATGTGTGTTTCAGAGAAGTGTAAGATAGGATCGGGGCCGCAGAACGACTGGTACTTTTTCAGCCACAAGGACAAGAAGTATCCGACAGGAACCCGGACAAACCGGGCGACGGCGGCCGGATTCTGGAAGGCCACCGGGCGGGATAAGGTGATATACAGCAACTGCAAGAGAATCGGTATGAGAAAAACCTTAGTATTCTACAAAGGTCGAGCCCCTCACGGACAAAAATCTGATTGGATCATGCATGAGTACAGGTTGGACGACAATTCCCCTGAACCCACCGTAAGCTACCCCTTCCTTCTTTATGTCTTTTCATTTATGAATTTATGTCGGATAAATAATACACACTATTTTATTTATTATTATTTCTAAATCAGATGGTAACCAACTAGTCATATATTTTATCAAATAATGTAATTTTAAGCTGTTAATTATGTTGTAATTATATAATGACATCAATCTTATGAGAAAAAAAAAAGAAGTTTATTAGGAACATTCAGTTATCAATGATTTTATAATATATGAGGTAAAATTTGTATTTAAAAAGTATATATACTCTAAATATACAAGTAATATAACATTTTGTGACATAGCTAGTTTGTGTTCAGAAGACATACTTTTACAAAGATTTCTTTTGGTGTTAACAATCAAGGAACAGGACTGATGGATAAACTGTGCGTGTCCGTACATATGCGTATTTGTATATAAAAAAATGATATTTTTGTTTTCAAAAAAAAAATGATATTTTTATATGTAATATTATTTCAAAGTAAATGATCATCAAGACTTTGAGTTTGTATTAAGTATTGTAATTTTTTTCAATATTTTTTAATTTATACATGATACAAGAGATATCAGTAATTCAGTATCAATCCGCAATGCAATCTTTCCACTATATATTGTTGGAAACTATCTTGATGTCTTTTCCTCTAGTACTAGTACAATGTCAAAAAAATAAATAGAGAGATAATTTTAGAATTTTAAAAAAATCCTTTTTTTTCAATTGCAAATTACTTAATATGATTAAAATGCTCATATTCATTTTATCTTTTAAATGGGTTTAGAGCACACAATAAGCTTTTTTTTTTAACAATAAATTTTCTAAGTATTTTATTTAGATTAACGTTAATGTAAAATTTAAATAAGTATATAGGTACACAATAGTATAGCAACTTTGTGAGTTAAATTGTTATGTTTTCTGCACAATTGTATCTTGTAACTTTGTCAGAGATACATAGACAGAGTACAAGTTACAGAATACAAGATATAATTTTATAAAGCATACAACATTTAATTGACGATATTGTAAATTATGTGACAGAATCTTTATATTTTTGTTACTAACATAGTAAAATATATGTTGTGGGTAATGATATGATGTTTGTAACGTAACCCATCCAGCAGGGCACAAGTTTGGTCGGAGAATTGAACAGTGCACCGGAAGAGGGTTGGGTGGTCTGCCGGGTTTTCAAGAAGAAAAACTATCACAAGGCTCTTGAGAGTCCCCATACCGTTGTTCAAACCCATCCTGGAAACGACGGCGTTCTGGATCAAATCCTTACTTACATGGGAAGGTCATCTTCGTCATCCAAGCAACAAAACGGAGCCAAAAACGGCAATCTTATAATCAACGGCGACGATACCCCCATGCAATTCTCCCATGCAATCCAGGCCGCCCGATTCCTCCACCTTCCCCCCCTGGAAACCCAATCCGCCATGGAAATCCTCTCTTCTCCCACCCACGCCTCCTTCGAAGACATGCTGGCCGAACCCGAACCGTCCTGCAACAACACTGAACCGGTCGACGATATGAAAACCGGACCCGGTCCAGCCGACTGGGTTGCTCTGGACCGCCTCGTCGCCTCTCAGCTCAACGGCCAGATCGAAACCTCCAAAAGCTACGTGGCCGAAGATCTCAGCGACGGCCTGTATTTCCCCATCGTCGATCACCACCGTCCGTTTGGTAGACCAAATAATCATCACCACAACTCTCAGGTCAACGCCGGCAACGAGGTTGAATTCTGGAGCTACACCAACTCCTCATCATCACCGTCCGATCCCTTGTCCCACTTGTCGGTATAGCTATACTAGCTACGTAAGACGTTCAAAAAAATATCCTAGTATTATTATTATTACCAAAACAATGAATAATAATAATAAAAACAAAAAAAAAATACGTAGCTTTAGTAGTCAAATAACATATGATTACGAGTATCATAGGAATCATACTTTACAAATAAATTGAAAATCTTTGTTTAATTAGGAGGCAATCTTATCATCATAATGATGTCTCTGAATTCTATCATTATTATTATTATTAAAGTATATATATATATACACACATATGATTCCTATGAATACAATCGTCCTATGTAACATGCATGTCGACTAGATTGTATGCATTATTTTGTATGATTTTAGGTGATGGATGAAATATATATATGTATGTTTGTTGAAGAACACATGCTAAAAGTGCAAAGATACCATTTTGTTGGGGTTGGGACCCAAGGGGATAAGAAGACAATTGAAAAAAACCAAAAAAAATAAATGGGATTCATGATTTGGTAGGTGATGATCACCAAAACTTAAGTAGCTGATGAAAGTGATAGTAGTGCTAACAGCGAAAAAGATAACCAACTTTACGAAATTTAGGTCAGCAAGGTACTTGTTGTGTTGGAGATCCTATGAAAATAGCGCACCCGTGATAATTGTGTGTTCATATTCTGTTTTTATTAATTATATATTAAAAAATTATATAATAGTTAATTTGTAAAGGAAAAAGGATAGTTTATAATTATTTTTGAAATCTTTTGGACTAAGAGTATACCCATTGATTATAAAAATTGAGTTTTTTTTTCTTTTCTTTTTTTTTTTTGGTAAGATATTTTGTGATGGAAAGGTGAAAGAATATACGAGGGAGAAAAGAAACTAAAAACCTGTGTTTGGTGCCTGCAGATTTGCATTTTCTGAAGATTTTAATTTAAAAAATAATAAATAAAACTCACCATTAATGTGCGTTGCGCGCACTAACACTGCCCAATGAATGTCGTGTTAGGGTGGACACCTTGACTTTTCTTTATGTTTTTTTAAAAATAAAAAATAAAAAATTGTTGAACAGTTGCTTGAAGGCACGAGTTCTGCGTCCTGTCATCAAAACGTGTAGTGACGCTGATTATAACGCAAATATAAAAAAAAAATAAAGTTGTACATGAAAATTATATTGTAAACTATGATACACATTAATATATTGAATGTTTTATTTTTAATGTACTATATATACAATTTTTTGTATACTAAAAATAAATCTATACTAAAAGTTCTATGATTGTTGAATGGCCCAACCCCATCCAAGATATCCATCCGATTGGATGTCAAAGAATCTAACTTTGACAAATATGGTGATGATAAGAAAAACAATGAAACACAGTCATTTTTACATAGAGACCTAAAAGCAAAAATAAAAAATCACAGAGAGTCTTTTTACACATTGTCAATCGTTGTTCAGGATGGAACTTGGGATCCAATAGTTGTTCGTACTATGATATATATTCAGGAGGAAATACACAAGAATGAAGTTGTTGTATGTGTTTCTTCTAGAGGCTAGTCATTCATCTGGAAAGGCTTTCACCTGGATAGATGCTACAAGAGCAGCTGAAATGTCTAAATCTCACCCTTATTTTTCTTTTTCTTTTAATTATTAATGAACTCTAATAATCAACTGTGATTGATCCTCATTTTTACATGAGTGTTACATTTTCATTTGAACCCAATATGAGTGTTTGATTAATTAGTTTTTTTTTGTAACATTTTATTATTCCAAAACGCTAAAATTCAGAAAGCTGCCCAAAGTAGTTTTTTCGATCAACTTTTTGAGAAAGTCATTTTGCATGTAATAAAATATCAACTAACTGCTAATTTACCAAACATCTTTCTATAATCATCTAATGATATCTACTAGTCAAACCTACTAATTCAATCAACTAACAACTATTTACCAAACACTCTATGTATTTTCAGTTAACAGATTAGGCAGTTATTAATAAATTTAAGGTACATAATATGTTAAGTGCAGAAACATAATTTATTAATGATAGACACATAATATATTAACCGCAAGCACATAATCTGAATATTGTTTTGAATCCAAGTCCACAATGCAAGAAATTTCCCTGTCAATTGCAACCATAGTCACAACTCAATGTAACGCAGACAAGAATGAACATGTCTACAGCCACCACTCCACCAGAGACGAAACATAAGTTCTATAAAATTTTTAAAAAAATAAAATAAAATAAAAGGGTTTAACCGACAGATTATTCTACAGCACAGAAAGATTATTAATGTACATAATGATCACAATTCCGACACTTAATTAGGTACAGTGAGGATTCATGATTCCCAAAGAGCACACCAGCCTTGATGTGGTCGTTTTAACGTTAAAGACATGGATTGAGTGACCACATTGCTTCTCTATCCGTTGAAACCAATTCAATTCCTTTTCTATGCCTTTAATCATGGCAGTGGTGGAGAATTAGCCCCATTAACTCATCTGTAATTTCCCATCTCATCTAATTAAAACATTATATTGATTTGATGTCTTACCCTTTTCACCCTTTAATCTCTCTATTATCATGTATCCCACTGATCCCAACACTTCACCTCTGATCTACTCTTCTCTGATCTTTCCCGATAACTAACTATGATTTGACACTTCAATTCAATTCTTCCCTTCTTCCACTCTATCTTTAGTACTCTGCTCTGCTCTTTCTTTAGGTGCATGCTAGCTAGCTTTCCTTAAACACATTTTTCTACATTTTCCTTCTTTAATTTCTGGTCTTAGGTTGCTATTTTTTAATAATTTAGCGATTCTGTCAATTTTTATTTATAATTTATATCGTTAGATTACAAGATTTTAGTGTATTTGAACAACTATGGACCTTGTTTTCAATAGTAGGATAACAAAAGTAAACAAATAAACATGGTAATGAGTATTAAAACACATAGTAGGACAAGTAGGATGCAAAAGCCCCAATCAAAGACACCCCAAATAGTTTAAACATGTGAAAAGAGCTCTGTGTGCAAGCATGTTTTAAGGAGAGGTAATGCCACTTAAGAAATCTCATAGAGGGATACAGTTAAAAACATGTTCACCAAAAAGGGGCAAAACTGCCCAAGAAAAAGGATTGTAAACCACAATGAACCACACGACTACACAAATGGATATAATAAGGAAACAGAACCACCCATTCTTTCAACAAATGAGTTAACATTTTTTTTTTTACTTATGTATGTACTTGTATCGTATTATATTATCAAATGAATGTCAGGCTTGGATCTAAATTGTAAGAGACTTTCGTCGCCCTCCAAATTTGTCACCTTTATCTGACTCTGAGACTATGGCAGAGAAAAGAGTCTCAATTTTTGAAACATCAAATTCTGGTGCTGCATGAGAAAAAAATATCAATAAATTCATGGGGTTTAAAGAACAATAAATATATATATATATATATATATATATATATATATATATATTATAAATGTCAATAGTGTAGATAGTTAATACATTTGAGGTTCTCCAGATCGATGAACAATCTTGTTGTAGCTCATAAAGGTTTTTGTGCATTAACTGAAGTTGTTCATCAAGATCGATGGACGACCTTTACATAACTGATTCAATGTGCTAATGCTTGAAAAGATGACTTTGTTCTTGAATTTGACGGACAACTAACGGTAAACGTAACATAGTAACGTTTTAGTAGTTAGCAAACTAAATTAAGTAAAAAATTAAATAGAGGACATTTCAAAATAAATCACAATAGTTGAATGACTCTAGCTGATATTAACTCCTTTTTTTTTTTTTTGTTCTTTTAAAATATGCTTGCTTAGCCTGAGTGGGATTGGCATAAGTTTCTTTCTGCCCATGGTGAAGCCTTAACTAGATTAAGATTTGGGGAAGGAGAGAACGTAACTTGAACAAGAAAGAGTGTTCTTATCAAAAGAAAAACTTGATAGTGTCTTTAATAACAAAATACCATAGTGCACAAAGGACTTTCTATTAGGGCGGTCAAAGCGGGCCGACCTGTCCCGCTGCGTGCTTAGCGGGCCAGGACCGTTAGGCTTTTTTTTTTTTTTTTTTTTAACTTCAAAGTTAACAAAATTTAAATAAAGTCTACAAATACTAGCATTGGTAATTTCCAATCCACCTTTAAAATTCAACTTTCAAAGTTTTTAAATTGAAAACATTAAAACAAATTAAAAATATTAATATTCAAAGTTTATAATTCCATATCAATTTATTAATCATTACATACATCAATCCATAACATATTCACATATCAATAAATAAATAAATAAATAAATAAATAAATATATATATATATATATATATATATATATATATATATATATATATATATATATATAATAGTAACAATTACACAACAAATAAGTATACTACATTACTACCAATTGGCAAAGTGCCATATAACTATACTTGCATATTTTCACATGACTATATGGATGTAGTTAGTGCTTCTTTGCTTAATAATTTTCAACAAAATTGAGTAAAATAGAAATTAAAGTGTATGATCAACAATATTTTCAATAAATATATATTTTTTTAATTTTTTAATTATTCGGCTTGCGAGCCGGCTCGCAACCCGCACGGTTCACGGGTCGAATCTAGCCCGCCCCGTTAGGCCCGCATTTTCGTGGGCCTATTTTTTCATGAACCTAACCCGCCCCACCGCGGGGCAGGTGCGGGCCCGCCCGCAAGCTTTTGCCCATTTTGACAGCCCTACTTTCTATCAACTATGTGGCCTTATTACTTTTTTGCCTTCTAAATTTTGGTTTTGCATATAAAACATTAATATTTACAATTTTGAAAGGTATACCCTATACTCTGCAGTGTTGCACTCTTCTTATATGTCCCTTTGGTAAGACCATATAAATTTACAAATTAAGAGCTTCTTGAATTGTAACTTACAACATTGAAAACAAGTATCATATGTAATAGCAATACACAATCCAATCATACTTGCATTTGTTGGAAATATCAGCAAAATTGACATTTTGAGTGGTCATTTTGTAGTAGAAATATATGTGAGGTCCACTCCTGATTTGAGTCGGGTCCAAATGAGTTTGATTTTTCTAAGTAAGAGGAAAAAAATACTTGATATATTGTACACATAAAATGGATAATGGATAAATAAAAAATTAATCTTTAAAGTATACCAATGAAGTTGGAAAGGAATATAAATTTGCATTAATATATATACAAATCTTTGTTTTTTTGAAAGAGTTTGAATTGATAGGGAATAAAAATTTAAAGAAAGTATGTTGTCACACGATTCAAATTTTGTTTCACATGACCGTCCATAAAAATCGCTTAACAAAAACTATGATTACCAATTTTACCCAACACAAGAGGAGCAATGTATGCTATTACACCAAATACAAGCAACTTCAGACAACCGATTGATGAAGAATGTATTTTGAATTCTGATCCTAACTCACGATGTATTCTACGAAGAATCCAAAAAACAAAATTAAACTCAATCATACAATGAAGAATAAAACTGACATCATAACTTGTTGAAGATGACCCACCCACCCCACTACTGGACAAGTTTCAAGCAAACCAAAGAACTAACATAAACACATATGTCAATACTAATCATATCCTAGAACGACGACATAGTAGCTCTCAAAATTACTCCGTAAGCATTGACGTCGAAAACTCTCCTAAGTTTTCTCAAAAAATCTTTTTTTCAATCATAAAATCTCAGACTTATGGTTTTAGATTACAAATTTTGTAGTACGTAAAATTGACTAATAAATTTTATGGCGAAAATTGTAATTGTACTTCTTTATTTCTATTTTCAAATATTTAATAATTAAACTGGAAATGAGAAGAAGAGGATTTATATTGCAATTTATCCTTATCCAAACTGTTCCCAGTCCAGGACGTAACCTTACGCATGACTTCTTTATCCGGTCCAATTGGATAATCTTAGTGCATATTATCTATTCAATACTCCGATATATAAATATGAATACAAAAATATTAATATTTTTCTTCTTAAATTTAATGACATTTCAACGATTTTGTTGACAAGAGACAAAATAATTATCTCACAATAATATTATATATGACTAAATGAAGACGTTATAATAAAAAGATTAAAAGTGAATTGTAACCTATAAATTTAGAAAAAAAAATAGAATTAACTCTTTAAAAATAAAATGCGATAGTAATTAAATAAAATAATCATTTGAATAATATTACATCAAGCTATAAGCCGATAAATATTAAAATGTACTCCATTTATTAAAGCAGAATGTAGCATTCTCATCTCCTATCTCTTATTTGGATTTTCTTTATAAGTTTAAAAGTTACTTAACTTACTTTTAAGAATACCGTTAATTAATATTCAAACAGTGAATGGGCTTACCTGTTTGTTACATGGTTAATTACTTCTTAATTCTTGCTGAAACAACCACCCAATATCTTGATTATATTAACCAGTGTGGGCTTACTTTGAATGATATTGAGCCCGACTGTAATTAAGTTATAATGTGTAGCCTTCAAAGGCCTAAACTGGCCATGTTCAACCCATATGGCAAATTTTCAATCCTAGGGTCATGGTCCATACAACTATGTAGATCATATATAAAGTACATTATTTGAATGTGTAAATGTATATTATTTTTATTAGGGATGACAATGAGTTGGGAATCGGTCAGGGAGGGCTACATTCAATCATTCATCACCCTACTCATCTTATATTTTTTCCAGAATTAATTCCAGCAATGGTCCTCTGACTATGTTGATTTTCCAAAATTAGTCCCCGACTTTTAATTTGGACAATTTAAGTTCCTTGACTTTCAAATTCTTTCCAATGTTGGTCCTTTCGTCAAATTTTGGTTAGGTTGAGGTCAAATGAAGGGGTAAAATTGTCCATTCACATGTTTAGTGTATTATTACTCGTATTTCTCATGTCTTATACGCTATATATATGAATATAACCTCAGTGAAAGTCTCAATCGAAGTCATATAATCTCAGTCGAAGTCTCTTCAACTAATATTATATTCATATATATAGCGTATATGACATGAGAAATACGAGTAATAATACACTATACATGTGAACGGACAATTCTACCCCTTCATTTGACCTCAAATTAACCAAAATTTGACAAAAGGACCAACATTGGAAAGAATTTGAAAGTCAAGGGACTTAAATTGTCTAAATTAAAAGTCGGGGACTAAATTTGGAAAATCAACATAGTCGGAGGACCATTGCTGGAAATAACTCTTTTTCCATGTACCCCCACCCTTAACCTGCATCGAGTGGACTTTTTCAAAATCCACCGCCACTGTACTCTTCTGGGTGCGAGTATCCACTACGACTACCCCCCACTTATTATCTTATTAAATAAATTCTAAACTAATATTTAAATTACTTCACATAATAAAATAAATAAAATTTACTAGTTATACTAAAATATAAAATAATAGAAATATTCAAATATAATAACTAAATTGTTATTTTAAAAAAATAAATAAATAAACTTACTAGTTTAGAACTAAAAATAGTACAAAATTAGTAAAAGTTCTAGAAAATTTTATAATTAATTTCATACTAATACTTACTTTGTTTATATTCATGGTGGGTTTAGTGGGGTTCTAAGCGGTGTAAATAAAATCCTAATCCAACCCGGCCCACTGCAAGTTTAATTTTTTAAAGACTCACTCTTGACCCCACCACCCACTATCACGCAAAAAAAAACTTGATCCATGTGGAGTGGATATCTGCGAGGCGAATTGAAATTGTCATCCCTATTTTTTTTTTTTACATAATGTTCATTATTTCTACATACACTAGTTTCATTATAGTAATGTTAAAGTTTCATTTTAATTACACTTCATGTTCATTAGTTAGTATACATATTTGTATGAACTCTGCTATCCAGTTTCATTTTATACACATAATTGGTTTATTGTAGCAACATTAAAATATCATTTTAATTTCATTACAGGTTCATTTGACAATATACATATCTATATGAGCTCTGCTATTCATTTTCATTTTGTACACACAATAGGTTCATTATAAAAACACTAAAGTATCATTTTAACCACATATTTATTTGACAATATACATATATCTATGAGTTTTGATATTCAGTTTCATTTTACACACATAATAAGTTCATCATAGCAACAGTAAAGTATCATTTTAATTATACTACATGTTCCTTTGACAATATACATACAATTTAGTTGCATTTTATACATATAATATGTTCATTACAGCAACACTAAAGTATCATTTTAATTTTAGCAATATTAAAGTATCATTTTAATTCTATTATAAATTCATTTAATAATATACATATATGTATGAGTTCTATTATTCATTTTCATTTTATACACATAATGGGTTGTTCATTATAACAACACTAATATATCATTTTAATTATACAAGTTCATTTGATAATATACATATCTTTAATGTGATACGCTATTAATTAGAGTAGAAACAACCATTTTTTTTATTAGAAGAAATTGCGCCATATTATACCATAGTCCACCATATAACATTGAACCCATATATCCCGGACCTCAATACACATTCTTTTTTAATATATTATGTGTTTATTTTGATTATATTGTAGAACACTAAAAATGAACTTATAGTATACTAAAAATAAACATGTATTAAGGTCCATTGTAAAAATAAACATGTATTAAGGTCCATCTTACAAGGTGAACCCCGACTGCATGATTTTTTATTGATCAATTTATGATAAGTCCGATTTAGTATTGAATGTATGTTCAGTTAGATATATACTTCAAAATTTATACTTTCTCAGTTTTTTTTCCAATTTCAGAAAAATGTCACAGGTAACAATGTGAGGAGAAAGGTATGTAGATAGCAATAAACAAATGAAAGCATTATGGGACAGTGAACAACATAGTCAGACAGAAGAGTAAAACAGGTAATAACATCTGCAGAATTTTATGCTTCACAAGATCATAGCCTAAGAATTTAAATCTGCAACAACATCCAGCACAGATTATATATAGCAATGAACAAGTGAAGTCACCCTATGAGATTAAGAGCACAACTTCCATCCTCAGATGAGGCTGCAGCTACTGGTACCACTGCTGTTGCTATACCCGTGAGGCGATGCCAAATTCGAGGCAGCGCCAAGACACAATGCTTCACCCAAAGGTCCACCGGGCATTATTGAGGACGAGCTCTGAGATTCTGTGTTCAACATTCCGACGCTCAGCCCTTGGTTATCTTCGTAGCTTCCCCTCCCCCCTCCGGGCACTGAAAGCCTAAAAGAACAAAACGGCAACTTCCTATCTGAACTCTTGCAGCTTAAACTGCTTAAACTGCTATGATCAGTGTTGTCTAGTCCATCTTTCTGTCCCGCAAACTGAGCATCAATGAAGTGCTGTGTCGGGTGGACTATCCCAGCATTCGCATTCAAACTTCCTTGTAGAAACGCCATGTTGTGGCTAAGAAACGCGCTATTCACCTGATGATGACTTCTCGCTTCCTGGCCTTCAAGAAATGGATTCGGGTTCACGAATCCTTGCTCGTTACTATTAAGCTCTGGCCTATACACTGACGATGCATTCATGTTTATGGCATTGCCAATGGTATATCCCAACGTTGATGGTGGCGGTGACAAGACGAATTGCTGCTTTTGTTGGTTGCAAGTATTGCCACCTCTGGCAAACCATTCATTGCACCTTCAGTGACCACACACACACACACATAAGTCCAGCCACATCTATTTGCAAAAGAACAAAACACTGGACACACAACATAAACAATCAAGAATACCAACAAAGCAGACTATGCCAAGTAGCTAGTGGTCTGATAACACCACTGTTATCAGGTTCGAATCTTATCCAATCAGGATTGGGAATTGGGATGACAGCACCGCTGTTATCAGGTTCGAATCTTATCCCAATCAGGATTGGGAATTGGGATGACAGCACCGCTGTTATCAGGTTCGAATCTTATCCCAATCAAGATTGGGAATTGGGATGATAGCACCAGATATCAGGTTCGAATCTTATCCCAACAGGATTGGGAATTCGGATTATACTATGAAACTCACTTTTTTATCACATGACAGACACAATATGGAACAGAAAACAAGAGCTTAGGATTTAGGAATGATAAGTAACCTGTTCTGATCACAAGAGGCAGTTGCCGGGAACTGAAAACTGGGCACAGTGACAGCAGGGTAGTTGTTGTTGTTGTTGTGATTACGAGAGTTTTTGTGAGATTGAATTTCCACAGGCTTTCTTGAACGGGGTCTGTTCTTGTGAGCGTGGCGCTCGCAGTATTTCTGGTCAGGCAAAACATCCCTAGAACACCTCCATTTCTTCCCATCTGTTCTCCTACACCGCCACGGCTCCGGATCCGACCCGGCCGGAAACTTCAAATCCGGCCCAGATTCTTCACACAAAACGATAAACAAGTGTGACCCAAAAGCCCCTTTGCGTTTTTGTTTTTACCAAGAATTCAATAAAAGTGAAGAAAAAGGGAAATTGAGGAATATTACTGTTGGATTGGGTTTTGGGTAAAGGAATAAGAAGCTGAGGAGGAACAGGAACCGAAGCCATCAAGTATTTGTATATTAAACTCTGCCTCTCAAAGTCTTGCCTCTGGGAAGCCGTAAAAACTACAGCTTTCTCACACCCCATGCTCCCCCCTGCAACTCACCATAATTTTCAATCAAATTACATTATAAACGAGCCCTAAAAAAAAATTTAAAAAAATCAGTATATGTTTGCAGAAATAAAGAGAAAGTTGGGTTTGTGTGTACCGGTAAGAGGAGGCGCAGAGTTAAAGAAAACGGGCCCACCGGCAGGAGAATCAGAAGTTCCATTTCCGCCGTCACCGAAGCAAGAAATCTGAGTTTCAGAAGGAGAGAACTGAAACTGACGATTAAGCTTAGCAATCTTCTTAGTACAAGGATACGAGGAGGAATCATCGTGGAGCCCCGCCAATTTGCCACTCCTTTCTCCGCTCCCCATTCTCGCAGCGATTCCTTAAATACTCGAATCAAATTATTCAGAGAGCGAGGAAAAGGTTCATCAAAATTCCTTCTTTTTTTATTCTGCGAGGTTGTACAGACATATATTTATATAATAACATTTAAATATATATATATATATATATATATATATATATATATATATGCAAAGACGGTTGTTGAGATTTGGTTGCGGTGCCGCCATTTCGCAGCTGGAAGCTTTGGGTAATGTGCTAGTACGTTGCGAGAGTAATGCTCCATTGATTCCCAACATTCGCCCCGTTACGGATTACGGCCAACCCAGTACGTAAATACCCTCTTTTGACTTCGGTCCCCTCGATTACTACTTAATACTGAATTTAGTTATCTCATTTTTACTTAATTAGGTCTTGATGATTCTATAACTTCTACTCCGTATTTAATTCGAGGGTTAGAATTAAGAATTAAATCTCTCACACGCTATTAGTGAGATTTGATCTCTAATCCTTTTTCTAAAACTTCATTTATGTGACCAACTGAGCTACCCATGTTATTCTTAAATGATGTTGCTTATGTCTTGTATGTTGTAGTGCTACTCATATGTCTACATTGAATTATGCATCCATTTATGGTACGTAGATGAAACCTGTCTTATGACTCTAATTATCAAAGGATAATAAGGAGGTAAACTAGCATAGGCTACTAGCAGGCTCAAATGAAGAAAGCAAATAAGCAGCTCCAATAGAAAATTAAACTTAGAACCTTGTAATTATCAAATCAACTACCCAACCAAATTCGCTAGGGTTGCCTATACACTTCTTACTTTCCTAATATTAGATGTATTAGATTTATTTGCCTTTTCCTTTATTATACTTGCAATTTTAACTAAGAGTTAATTTCATTTTTGGGTCCTAGATTTATATGTGGCAATCCAATATTAGTCATTTTTTAATAGAATATTCACATTTGGTTATAGTATTATTGTGTCATGACCATTTTTGGTAATCTATCTACAAAACAATTTTAATGTCGTTAAATACAAAGACATTTCGGTCTTCAATTACAGATTTTTCAAAAAAAAAAAAACATAAAAATATAGCGGGGGTCAGCTCACTTTGAATAAAAATGATCGAAATGCCTTTATATTTAACGATATTTCAACAATTTCGGTAACGGATGACAAAAAATGGTCATGCCACAATAATACTTGGACCAAATGTGGATGTACGGATAAAAAAGGACTAAAAGTGAACTACCACGCACCTATAAATATAAGACCAAAATGAAATTAAATCTTTAACTAAATCAATATTGATGTAGCTTTTGATTGGGGACTTTTGTATCCTACTATCATATTTGATTATGATTATTATGTTGCTTTATTTATTTTTGCTATCATACATTCATTCTATTGGATTAAGGCAAAGTATCCTATGAGATCGTCTCATAAATCCTTATTTGTTTGATGGGTCAAGATTTTCATAAGTATTACATTTTTTTCTAATAAATATAACTCATAAATATTACATTTTGATTTACAAGTATTACATTTTTTTCTCAAAAGTGTCAATTTTTTCCTAATAAGTATTACACTTTTTCTTTTGCGTAATAATCAATTTGACTATGATTAGTATTATATTTTCCTCATAAATATTACGTTTTCCATCCTTAGTAATAATCAATTAATTTATTATTGATTAGTATTATACTTTTTCTCATAAGTAACTTTTTCAACTCCTAAATATTACATTTTCATTTAAAAGTATTACATTTTTTTATTAAAAGTATCACATTTTCTCTCATAAGTAACAATCAATATATCTCTTATTAGTATACGTTTTTCATCATAAATATTAAATTTCTATCAAAATCATACATGTCTCACAAAAAAAAATCTGAGATACAATCTCACAACATACTCACCCTTGATTCAAATTTAACTTACTTTAGACCTTTATTTGTTCGAACTAATTTCACCTTTTCATAAAATTAGTTTTAATCTTTTCAAATGCAAATTAAAAAAAAAAAAAAAAAAACAAACAAACAAACAAAACAAAACAAAATAATAGATTGAATGTAGAAAACCAATAAACATATCTAAAAAATCAAAGATTTGATAATAAAATTAAAAGATCGAAAAAGATTAATACATACCTAGATTTTGTTGATATTATTATAAAGAATAAGACAAGTGAGGGAGGAGAGTCCAAAAGAGTCAAACCTATGCAAGATGGGAGGGAGAGAGGGAGGGAAGAGCGAGAAATTATTATTATTTTTCTTTAGTGAAGAGAGTAATTTAAAAATTAATTTTCATCTTTTCAAAAACAGAAACTATAAAAATAAACAAACAATATAATAAATTGAATGTACAAAAACCAATAAGCATATACAGAAAAGAAAAAAAATCAAAGATTTCATGATAAAATTGAGAAGAAGAAGAAAACAGATGAATACATACCTAGATTTTGTTGGTTTTGGTAAAGAATAAGACTGGTGAGGGACGAGAGTTCGAGAGAGCCAAACCTATGAGAGTGAGAGGGTGGGGAAAGAGAGAGAGAAGAGGGAGAAGGGAAAGAAAGAGAGATAGAGCCGAGATATAAGGGAGAAAGAGAAATCTAGAAAATACTTTTCGACAAAATCTAGAAGACGTTTTATGCAAAATTGAACTTTTTTTCTTTATATAATCAGAATAGGTATTTTGATTTAACTTCATTTTCTTTGAATGCCCAAACGTTACAAAATTTGAAAAATATCTTGCAAAATTTATTTTTCAAATTTTCAAACAAACCTAAAAAAAGGTGTTTTGTTGGGCCACCCTTTGAACCTAATTCACGTGAAGGGCTAAGATAAAAATATTCCCCGGAGAAAATTATTAGTTTTGTCAATTAGAGGAAATTTTGGTCTTTTGATCAATTGGTTGACATGCTTGTGAAAACTCTTAGTAAGGAGGCTTTTGAGCTTGGCCTTGATATTGGTAGTTGAGATACAATATATAGCAATTCTCTACTTCATGAGATCCTCCACATATGGCATATCATATGAGTTGTGGAATGAACATTGGTGGTGTGCTTTCTTGACAACTGTCTTGACTCATGTTGACACCAAATCATTGAGTAGGTTGTTGATAATAATATTGAGGAGCTTGATTTGTGGAATTCAATAAGTGACAATTCTTCGATGCATGAGCTCCACCACACAAAGAACACCATTGAATTTGTGATGGGAAAGTTTGATGGGTGCTTTCTTGAATAACTTTGATGGATGGTATATTGGGATTACTAGTCGGACTGGTCAACCAAAAGGGCATGTGTCACATGGATCGGCTCATGAAAATAACTGGATCAAGAAAGCCCAAGAAGAACACCTAATGCTAATTGTAACTTAGGAGTTTAATAGGGTTGTACTTATTATTCATAATGTAATATAGATTAGGCATGTTATTCCCAGTATAATAAGAATTGGACTCATTGTCCTCCAATGTAACAAGGACTCCCAATATGAGGCAATGGGGTGATTTCACTATTCCCAAGGGTTGTGCTTGTTGTTCGATTTCGGTTCACATTACAATTCATCTCATAACCTTCTGGAAGAAGTTAGAATGGTGGCATAGCTCCATGATATTCATATCTTTCCATGGTTAAGGTTCTTGATTGAGTGGTCGAAGCTCATCCTTTAAAATATAGAGTAAATGCACAAAGTAGTGGTAGTAGTAGTAGTAATAGTGGTAGTAGTAGTAGTGGTTGTTGTTGCTGTTGCTGCTGCCCTAATAATAATAATAATAATAATAATAACAATGGCAAAAGGGTCAAATATGCCCATGTATTACCATTGATTGTTCATCTAGCACCATGAACTAAAATATGGTCCATCTAGGTCATTATACTCCTAATTATTTTTCATCTAGCATTTTTAGCCTATTTCTAACAAGTTACCTATCTAATTTGATGACATGGAAAAATAAAATTAGAAAAAAATGATGATATGTTATTTATGTGGATGTTTTGGATGATTTTTACCCTATTTCATTAATGAAAAAAATAATTTCTTGCAATGAAATAGGGTAGAAATCAAAATTGCTATATAAAGTTTTAAGAATTAATATCACTTTTGGTCCCACGACTTTTGAGTTTTATCAATTTTGGTGCACAACTTTAAATTTTTTTCAATTTTGGTCCCTAACTTTATAATTTTTATCAGTTTTGGTCCTTCCGATCAAATTGACGGTGAAATATTGTCGAATTTTATATTTTAAGGGTAAAATCGTCATCTCAATGAAACGTCTTCATTATCTAAACTAAACCACTATAAAATCATATTTATAGGTGTTTTATCGGCACAAATAATGGAGAAGACAGACAGAAACTAGACAGAGATATATGAGATTTATAGCATCGACGATTGACGAATCCTTATTTTTCTCTTAATATGATTTTTCTTTTGTTTAGATATTGAAGATCTTTCTTTGGGATAATGATTTTGTCCTTAAAATATAAAATTTTGCAACATTTTGCCATCAATTTGGCCGGAAGGGCCAAAACTGATAAAAATAACAAAGTTAGGTACCAAAATTGATAAAATTTAAAGTTGTGCACCAAAAGTGATAAGACCTCAAAAGTCGTGGGACCAAAAATGATATTAGTTCAAGTTTTAACTACAGTGTATGTATAGCGGGGTATTCACTATCATTCGGCAATGAGATTTCATGGAAATCGATATATGAAAATTAAATTATTTTTATAATAACTTAAAATATTGTATTGGGTAAATTTTACTTTATTTTATTTTAAAAATAAATTAATATTTTTGGATAATTGAATAACTTAAGATATTGTATTTTTGGATAATTTCTTGCAATGAAATAGGGTAGAGATCAAAGTTGCTATATAAAGTTTCAACTACAGTGTACTGTGTATGTATAGCGGGGTATTCAATGTCGTTCAACAATGAGATTCCATTAAAATCGATATATGAAAATTAAATTATTTTTTAAAAAATAATAAAATTTACCCAATACAATATCTTAAGTTATTATATTTAATTTTCATATATCGATTTTCATGGAATTTCATTGCCGAACAACTTTGAATACCCAACTATACATACACAGTAGTGCAGTACAATGTAATTAAAACATTATATAACAACTTTGATTTGTACCCTATTTCATTGCAAGAAATCATTTTCCTCATTAATGAAATAGGGTAAAATCATCCAAAACATTCATATAAATAACATGTCATCATTTTTTATTATTTTATTTTTCCATGTCAACAAATTAGATGGGTTACTTGTTAGAAATGGGCTAAAAATGCTAGATGAAAAGTAATTATAAGTATAATGACTTAGATGGACCGTATTTTAATTCATGGTGCTGGATGAACAATCAGTGTTAGTACGTGTGTCTATTTGACCCTTTTGCCTAATAATAATAATAATATTATTATTATATTATTATTATTATTATGGTCATGTTTTCCTTATTTGTATTCAGGTCATTTAAGTAAATTATACAATATAACCAATATAATCCAAACTAAACTTGTTAATGTTACATCCTCACAATTCCAACTAAACACACAAGTTAATATTACATTACGGTACATGATCTCATATTACTTCTCGGGAGTTATCTCATCAGTTAGGCTAATCTTATATTCCTGAACTAAACAATCTCTAAGAAATATGATTACTTTTTAAAAATGTAATGTGAGATTACAATAATATAATTTTACCTTGTGTACTCACTTAAAATTAAAAAAAAAAAATTTGAATTACCATGAAAATATTGGTCTTTGTTTTTAGTACTACTAACTTAATGCCCCACTAGAGTTTAAACCTATAACACCTCTCATTTGGAAGAGCCACAGAGGTACCATTGAGCTACAAGCTACTCGGTAAGTAATTCTTAATTTTTACATTTTATCATTGTCTAACTACATATGAGTTCCTAATAATAAAATTCTTAGCCTAATCTAACCCACAACACAAATTATTTTTTTTACAAGTATATTTTTTTCTTCAATTTTTTTAGTTAAGAGTTATTATACTTATTAGTTTGGTGATCTATTCTTTAAAAATAAATAATTAAAACTATTACACCTTAGCTTCTAATCTACACATCTTAAATTGAATTAACATAAATATGCCTTTGTAGAGAAAATCTTATAAAGAATATTGCTTGTGTTTTGGAATTTAAAAAAAAATAAAAAAATAATGCACCTTAAGAAGAAAAATCATGCACCTAAAGCCTTACGCCGACGCACATTAAGTTTTAACAACTAACGCACCTTAAGCATACAAACCACGCACCTAAAGCTTTAGATCAACGCACTTAAGTAAAAAATAAAAACGCAGCTTAAGAAAGAAAACAATGCACCTTAAGAAGAAAAACCATGCACCTTAAGACAGAAAACCACACACCTAAAACTTTAGACCGTCGCACTTAAGTTTCAACAACTAACGCACATTAAGCTCAAAATCATGCACCTTAAGCACAAAAATCATGCACCTTAAGAAAAAAAAAAACCACACATGTTGAAAAATGACCAAATTGCCATCATGCTGACCTATATGAAAAATTACCAAATTGCCATCACGTTTTTTTGAAATGTTGTTAATCCTGAACGTTGATTTTAGCAAGATCAATAGTTCTCCTCTCACCACACAACCGCACATGAGCACCCCAAGTAATGATTGGTCTGATGTATTTATTTAATTAGATCAACGATTTAGAATTGTTAAAATTAAAAGGAAAACGAGCAAATATCAACTTTATAAATACTACAGATTTAAAAGTTTGCAATAATTATAAAATTAATTATGCGTTATTTTTACTAAAATTTTTAATTATTCATGAATCTTAATGAACGACTGGAACCCATTCTCACTTTTTATGCGAGAGAGTTGTTCTCATCTGAACTCACATACACACAAATACAGACAATACTTAATTGATAATATAAGTTTTTAGGGCACAGTAAAATTTTCTACGTGTATGTTTTCTAGAACAAACCAAAATTCTTATTGAAAGAGACAAAGCAAAAAATGAAAGATCACATGAATCAAGTCACCAAAAAAAAAAAAAAAAAAAAATTACTAGAGGTAATAATTGTAGCTTGGTCCACTTTTAGGTGTTCAATGCTCAATTTTAGGATCGATCGGAACTTAAGCTTTAAATGTACGTGGCACTGCACGTAGAGAAAGATGCTAGTTCTTACACAAGTATAAGTTTCAATTACGTTACAATTAATTAATTATTTTACAAATTATACTAATAAACTTATTTGCAAAGAATCTTTTGGTCCAGTAACACTAATTTACTCTCTTATATGGAAGGTTATTATGAATTCAAACATCAGTGGAAACTAAAAATACTGATAAACTTATCCTGCTCGTTTACTTAACTATTTATAAGAATGTTATCTTATTTATTTATACTAATAATTACGGAGTAATAATTTGGTGTATTAGAAATTATTTTGTATTTATCTTTGGATATGTGCATCGACTTTTGAGGAATAGTGAATGATTGCATTGCGTTGCAAGGAGTAATCTGTTAAGAACTGTAACGGACTTGTAGTGGTCCGTTTCCTACGTGGCGCCGTTTACTATTTTCAACAGAGGAACGTGATATTAAGGCCCACCAGCTTTTATCTTTGGGATGAGGTGGGGACCACCGTGGTCCCTACTCTTGCGGGCCCCACCTCTTGTCTTGTCTTGTCTTGTCTACTAGTTGTTACCACCGCTTTCTACAGAGTAAAAGCATCATACCCTCCAATTTTCTTACGATCACCAAATAACTTCAAATTCAATAAGATATCTTTTAAAAAATAAAAATAAAAATGTAAAATAATCTTAATTTTTTATCTGGATAATTAAATGGACTATATAGTTTAAAATAAAGCAAAGATATAATCAAATTTTGATAATTGCTCAAATTTTAGACTGAATAAGTTTTAGGGCATCTACATTAACAATGTATTTAAGATCTTAAAAAAAAAATCATATATGTACTATCATGGAGTATAACTCTCGTCACATGTAAAAATTTTATTAGGTAAATAAAAGTGAATAAATAAACTTCTCAAAAAAAAAAGTAAATAAATAAAACAGCAACTCACTGTATTTTTTAAATCAATTAAAGGATGGAGTAGCAAATGAAGTAAAAAATGAGAGTAGAAAATGTACTCAAGTTTGTTAGGTCATGACATATCACTATATCAATGCATTTTAGGCTATAACAAACTTGAATACACTCTTTTTATATCTTGAATGCATTGCTATATATTGTCTGATACATGACCAATACCATTCATTTGGAATAGTAATAGAAGTGTCATTATATTACATAGCAGTTGCTCGATTTGAGATATATTTAAGTTTTGTTTTGTTTAAATTTTTTTGTCTAACTTTTTATTTTCATTTTATATTTGAGATTTTTGGCAGAAGTATATATGAGAATAATCAGAATATGACATGCATGTTGCTAAATGCTAAACTTTTCGATCTTCAATTCTGAGGAATTTTGCTTAGAATTCCATACAGATGAGATTCAATCCTTCTTAGAGGAAGATCAGACAAATCCACTAAGGATAAACTAAAGATCTAAGAGAAAACAAGAAATTGTTCAGTTCAAGATCTCGCGGAAAAGAAAGCCAGAGCTCCAACAAGTGGAGCATTGATGTAGGTCGCCGGCTCCGATTGCTGATAGTTATTCCGGTCATCGGCGAAGTTATCCCGATTATCAGGGCCGCCGACGATGGCTCCGACGAGGACGTTAGGATTGGGCGAGCCGGAGTAGAAGTACTGGAAACCATCGCTGCAGCCGATTCGGCCGGGATGCTGTTTCACTGCCGGCACAGAGGAGCCCCGGTGGTGAATGTGTTGCGGATACCTCTGCCCAAACCCGACCATGTACGACATTCTTGCCGGGTTGTCGCCGAGGATGTAGTCCACCTGTTTCTTCGCCAGCGCGATGAGTTTGTCGGCCGTGAAAGACGACGACCCGCACGTCACAGCGCCGCCGTGGGAGTTTAGGTATTTTGCGTAGGTTAGTAGGAGGAATGACGAGGATGTGACATATTGGAGATTGCTTCCGGTTTCTTTGTACAAAAGTCCCCCTGCAAATAAAATCATTACATCAATCACTATCCGAGAATACGTACTTTGTTAAATTCTACTTTATAATTCTAATCAAATCAAAAAGGAGAATAAATGACCTGTCTTATGACCCTAATCAACAACCATAATGAGATAAACCAGTCTAAATTGATTAATTGACTATCTGGTGCAAAACAAGAAGTCACTAGACATTGGTCTAATGACTTTAGTTGGCCATCAATAAGGTACTCTAACTGAGAGTTGAACTTTAACCTTGCTGTTACTAAGCAAACAGTCAGATCAACTTGGCTGGATTGACCCAATACGGAGTATTATTCATTCTAGTTCTAGGGTTATTGTATATTGAGGTAGAGATGCAGACCTGGGGTATATTGGGCTTGTAAACTAGGCGATCCAGGAATGAGAGAGCAAATGTAGTTGTCTGAGTGCGATTTATACAGCTGAAATTCTTGGATATTCTTGTCCAGAAAGCCCTGTTTTCAGACATTATATTGTATGTTACTCCAACTAACACAAATGCAGCTCAAGAATTCAAACATTGAGAGCCATACAAACCTTGGACAGGAGAATCTTGGTTGCAGGACGCTTGTCGTCCCAGCTAAAGGAATAATCATCGTCTGTTGCGCCCAACGTTTGTCCATTTGATTGAATGTAATCCAGATACGAGGTAATCCCTGAAGCTCTATACAGCCAAGATGCTCCCCATAAAAGCTCATCCTGAACATAAACAAAACCAATCAATATATTAGCCGACATCAAAATTAAGACAGAATTTATAGCTAGCCAAAGCACATTTGTCTTACATGGTATCCTGAGTATGAGCAGTAGAATGGACAGACAACAGAACTAAGCGAATCGCTGTAAGAACCCCGATATTTGTCTGCAAAATTGAACACCTGCAAGATGCACACACACATATATATATAGTTCATAATTCGCTATTCTGATGAAGAAAAGCAAGCAAATTCGGTTAAGCTTATGTGTGCTTCTCACATTCATTGCAGCGCGGAGTAATTTAGTGGAATAAGAAGGGTCAGAATCTTTGAACACAATGGAAGCGGCGGCCAAAGCCGCAGCCGTCTCAGCTGCAACATCGGACCCTGGATTTTGCGGCGAAACTTTGTACACATTTCGCGGTGTGTCCATGTCTTCTGGTCTCTCCCAGCACCTATGATCCTGGTTCGGCTCCCCAACCTGTTCCAGGTAAAAAACACACGTTAAAATTAACCATGATTCTTGGATGCATCATATCCAGCTAGTTGTGGTTGAGATATTGGCATTATTATTTTAATCTGCCCACAATCTGCCACACAGGAACCAACTGACTGAGCTACCCTTATCTTATCTGGTTTACTCACTTGGACATATAGAGTGTTAGGGGTGGCCGTGGCTGCTTTCAACAGATAATCTGTGCCCCAACGGATTGCGGCTTTGGCATTGTTGAGTTGATTGTGCATTGAATCTCCAAACTCAATAACACTCCATGATAAGAGAGTGGTTGTGAAGGCCATTGGCAGCCCAAACTTAACGTTGTCCCCTGCATCATAGTATCCTCCAACCAGGTCAACCTAAACAAACAAACAAAACAAAAAAAAAAAAAACACATTCAGTATATATATAGTTCGACTAATTTAATAAATTCAACTAAGTTTTAGTCTCGATCTAGTTAGGTACAGGGTTTTACGTGGGAAGTTGAGCCATCAGACAGGCCGGAGTTTCCCCTCCAAGTGAGACGCTGATTGGCTGGCAATTTCCCCGACCTCTGCCCCTCGTAGAAGATGATGGACTTCTCGAGGGCAACCGAGTAGTCTCGGGAAGTGAATGCTGAACAAGAAAAGATGAAGGAGAGGAGGAAGGTTATGCACAAAACATGCATGTAAACTACACCCATTCTCTCTTTCTAATTCTAACTTAATTTGCTAATAGAGAGAATGTGTTAGTTGTTGGAGGGAAGGCTTCACCCCCCCATCCGGGTTAAATAGATGGCAGTTGAGAAGTTCGTTGGTGGTTTGACCAAGCTTTTTCTGTGAATGGGACCCATCACGAAACACGACACAAATTCACAACGGATTGAAAAAAAATATATATATATATATAAAGGAAAAGAGTGTCACGGGATTAGCTGCGTTAAATGGGACATCTTTTGATGTTTTGAGGAAGAGAAATCAGAAAAGAAGCAACTAATGGGGAAGAAAGTAGTCAGTGCATACAGACCTGAATCAGAAACCGAACCTCGATACATGTTAAATGTCGTGTCGAAAGTATTCACGACTTCGTAAAACTTAAACGACAAAACTAACATTAATTATCACTTTGTGTAATCGTAACAAACAAATCATCCCAATATTGTAACCCACGATGAGATTGATAGGGTAATGTTTATAGGCAAATATTACTTTCCCCAGAATATTTACATAAAATCTTGTAACATTGAATACGATAATTAAAGTAGGTGTCACTTTTCGTGATACTGAGTTAATTAAATAAAATTATATAAAATCATATAAAGTTTTGTACAAAATGTATTACTCATTCATAATCGCTAATTTGTCTAATTTAAGTTGTATGACAATATCATACCATTAAAACTTGAGTTTTTAGATATGTACATGACCACGATTCAACCTGAATAATATACTAATAAACTAGAATTGTACTAGTGATTTTAACCTAAGATTCTTAAATATTAAAAACCATTTGCGTTAGTTCTAGTTTGGACCATGTAGTTAGAGTTCCAAACTTTAAAAAAAAAAAAAAAAAGAGTTGTACATTATTATGTTTTATTATATATAGAGAAGAAAGTTATACTTTAATTTCTTCTTTTTTTTCCGTCCAAAAGGTTTGTACTGTACCATGAGTTAGAAATATTGTGCCTTGATATTTTGTGAACAAAATAGACCTTAGCTTACAGTTATAACTTTATATAACACACACTCAAAGTCATTTATTTTAATATATTTGGCATTTGTTTAGCCATTCTTCAAGAGAGTTATTAGACTTATTTCAAATTACTTTTTTTTTCTATAATTTTATAAAAATACAATTCATATAATTTTAAGTTACAATTTTTTTTTTATTAAGCTCTAGAATTCGTGCATCGTGCTTGCTAGTAATTTTACATACACAAATTAGAATTGTGAACCGAGTTTTAACTAAATGTTCATAAAGTTCAATATTTTATATGACTCCTACAAAACTATGAATTGACAACTTAAAATTATAACAGAACAAAATTGTGGTTATGCCTAAGTAAATAGCATATTACATATCTCAGTCACTATGGAGTATACTTCTTAAATTGAAAACACAAAATAAATAGCATTTCAAGTTAGTGAATTTCATTTATTTTGGCAAAAAAAAAAGAGAAGTATTTTGCTCAATAGTTGGTGAATATTTTCTCTTATGCAGTTATTTTATACATTATATTTATATAAAAATAAAAGTCTTATATTTATATATATAATAATTAGATCATCTATATTTATAATTACTATCAATAATAAAATTTATTATTCAATTCTTAATACTTTTAAGATAAAGAAATAAATAATAATATTTCTATGTCTTTATAAGTAATTTTATATGTTAACCATTAACGGTAAACAACTAAATTTATCACATAATTTTAAAAATAGTTAATACTATTAGTTGGTCAAAACAATTAACACAATTCATTATCTACTATCTAGTAAGACTAAGATTCCCAGCCTTAGCACTTAAAAGAAATAATGCCAAAATGTTGCAACGACATAATAGTTTATTGCCTTCAAATTAAAGTCAATGAAAATGAATGTAATATAAAATGTGGAGACAATACTCCTATTTATATATTATTACATCAACCTTAATTTAATTAATTTAAACCTCTCAAATATAGGAAGTTGTCTTAAACTTACATTAACTTATTGGATCTTTCTCTCTCTCAAGAAAATCATGCAAGTATCCTCTATACCTCTAATTGCCTCCTCCTGAACGGAGTCGTCTTTCTCTTAGGCTCGGATTGTCTTTCCCTTAACCCAATATGCTAGCCCACACCTTTTGCCTATCATCTACATTATTGTTAGTCCACAGTCTTGACATGAGAAATCATGTCCCGACCTAAACTATCCAATTATCAAGTAATACTAACTATATATTCCTTATTGTTAATTGTCAAACGTGACCATAATATTTGTTTAAAAATTGGAGTCAATTGTGTTTTGAAAAATCATTATACGCAATAGTAGTTCGTTTGAATTAGTGACTGGAATTGCGATTTATGAAGGGCGTAATTCATGGTGGATTGGGAGTAAAAAAAGTCCAAAAGGATTAGCCATTTGCCCATTTTGTCAGAATAAATGTGGAACGTTGTTTTGGCGTATGTGTTGGTGTGTTTAGAAAAATAATTTCTTGTGAGTCTTATCGGCTCACGGATTGCCCAATCACTTCAACCAAGTAATTTAGCTCTGATTCCTCAATCTATGCACGCCTAAAAAGTGAAGCTAACATAGATTCAGCAGCCATATATTATAATAAGCCCAATTGTTTTTCTTTTCTCAATATAAATTTTGATGGATATTGTGTAACACTATTATACATTAAACTGATATTCAATATATAGGAAATACAATTTGTTTGATAATTACAAGATTTTAATTTTGATTCTGTGTATAGTAAGAACTGTTCATCAGGGCCGGTCCAAATGTTTTATAGGTCCGGGGCGAAATTATAAAAAGGACCCTATATGAAAAATTTGTTTCCCGATGATCAATTTGTTTTCTTCTTTTTTTTTTTTTTTCACTTCCAGGTGAATGTTTTCTAGGCAACATTGTATAAAAAAAATTATTATAAAACCGATCTTACAAAAAAAAAAAAAACAAAAACAAAAGCACCTGGCACTTATGAATCAATCAATCAGAATCAACGAATTGAAAATCTTTAGTTCGCCCAACGGTAAACATGTGCTTTCAATCCCTGCATATATCAAACCTAATAAACTTACAATTTCATTTTACATAGAAATCCTAATAAATAGAATGAAAACAAACATAAAATTCCTAATTCCGAACTCTTAAACATTTAAACAACAATACAATATAATTAGAAATGTATTAAGATTCCTAAACAACAATACAACATAATTTGCAATTCTGCAAACTAAATTCCTAATTTCAAAATTACAATTCGTCAATTCCAAATTAATCCACAATTCTACATTTCTGTAATTCATCTGCCAACTAAATTACTAATTTATTTAATTATTTAAATAACAAAGTGACAATTTACTCAATTAGGAATTTAGGATTCCACAAATAGCATTACAATAATATGGCATTACGGTCTAATATGCATTATGTCATTCGTAAAATACCTTTGCAATGGCAGATTAGGTAGGCCGTAGGCGATTAGGGCATTAATGCATTAGGCGACGATGCGAAGGCACAACGAATCTACACGGCGATTATTGTCTAATGAGCATTTGAGTGGTTGTTGTGGCCTAGGCACGACCTGCGACCCCTATACTCTTAGGATATATATATATATATATATATATATATATATATATATATATTATAATGATCCGTATATCTTATGGCTTATGGGCCCCTCTATAGAGATGGGTCATAGGCGGGTGCCCACCCTGCACCCCCTCAGGGCCGGCCCTGCTGTTCATTAATCTCCTTAATTCGAATCGGTCAATTTGACAATCTAAATTAGTTGCCTTCTTATGTCAACTTGGTCTCTAATAGGGCGGGCAACTCATGCTTTAGCTACTAAAGTGACGATCCAAACATAATATCATCAGTCCTGAAAAATCTTACCTCTTGAGTTCGTCGTTAAATTTTTTTCCGTATAAGAGGTTAATAATGCTCTCATTTGTTTTTTTTAAGAGAAAAAAAGAAAAGAAAAAAGGAAAAAGAAAAGCGTGCATTAAAAATTTAGTACTTCGTAATTTCTAATTATTATCTTCTCAAACAATTAATTAATATACGACACAAAACATAAAAAGAATATATCCAGGTCCCACCAAGTCTAGTAGAGTACACAACATACTTTAGTCCAATCCACAATTCATGAGAGACAAAATTCACTTTTATATTTTGATCAATGGAATATATATATATATATATATATATATAGTTTTTGGTGCGGGTGAGCGGCTCTTGTGCGGTTAAATGAGAGTCATTGATTTTGTTTAAATAAACATCCAAGATCAATAATGCTTAAAAAACGCGGCTGCATTGGTCTTTTTGCATCTATGTCAAATTTAAGGTACATGATTTTTCTTCTTTAAGGTGCGTGGTTTCCTTCTTAATGTGCGATAATTTTTGTGCTTAAGGTGCGTTATTTTGAGCTTAATGTCTGTTAGTTGTTGAATCTTAAGTGCTAGGGTCTAAAGCTTTAGGTGCATGGTTTCCCATTTTAAGGTGCGTGGTTTGTGTGCTTAAGGTGCATTAGTTGTTAAAACTTAAGGTACGTTAGCCTAAGGCTTTAGTTGAGTTAATTGTGAAACTTAAAGGTGTGCAGTTTTCCTACTAAAGGTGCTTTGTTTGTGTGTTTAAGGTGCGTGTTTTGTATATTTAAAGTGCGTTATTTTAATGCTTAAGGTTAGGAGCACTTAAGGTGCGTCTTTTGTGTGTTAACTGTACAATTGCACGAGAACTTGTCTTTACACAGGAACCCTTTATAAAATCAAAACATGTTTGGTTTTTATTTAAAAATTACATAACATACAATGTATTTACAGTAAGATATTATAAGACTATCTTTATCGATCCGACACAATTCTTCCTTAAGTACTTTTTGGTCTTTAAATTAGGAGCAGTTATAGTGTTCTACCATATCTGTGTTATGTTTTGAAGTAGTTAATAGTAAATGTTATAACATGTGATAGAGCAGGATGTATGCAATGAATTTCACATGGAAGCTAAGGTCACGCAAATTGTTAATCACGTTAGCGGCGCAATCCATGAAAATTCCATACCTAATAATGTACAATTCACGGGAAAATAACTGCACAAACTTTGACTCCAACTAAATACTTTCTTGACTTTACTCCAAAAATTTACCGGATAAAATGGATATTGTTACACATATACCAAAATCTATATATATTTTTTGGTTTGAATCCATTATATTAACTCATGCTAAAGTATCGTAATCTAACACGTAATTTTATTTATTTATTTATTTATTTGTATATCTAAAAACATAATAATGAGTATCGGAATCAGAATAGAATATATCAAATACTTGGTGATGATATGAGTTTTAGTGAAAGTATTTTGCATGTTTGGTAGTAGGGTGAAATTGGAATGATTACTCATATTAATGTTTGGTTATGCATGACCTTACAATGGGAATAAAAGTTTTAAAAATACAAAAACAAAAAAAAAATTAAGACAATTGATCATAATATAATGACTTCCAAAGCACCAATATGAAAAATCAAAACACTAGCTAATCCAAACTTAAAAATCATATTACCAATGAGATGGAATGATACCTTTTTAATTAGGGAATGCGATTTTTAATTGAAAGGATAATCAAATTATCTCATACTTGTGTTTTAAAAAGTTGTTAATCAAACACTAACTATGATTTTGATTACCATTCCTAGTGTGTAAACCCATGAACCAAACACACCCTAAGTCTCAATCAAAGTTATATCCCTAATTTATGTCCATGTTTTTATTGCTAACCATTTTGTACATTATGTTTTTAGAGTTTTACTATATATATATATATATATATATATATATATATATATATATATATATATATATATATATATATATATATATATATATATATATATATATATA